>NW_020523359.1:0-29661 GCF_003368295.1 Carassius auratus
TCAAACTGATAAGCAGGACATGTTTTACTGTTGCAAAACGACTGCAATAGTATTATACCAAATATCACTAAAGTGTTTGAACCTCACCTTCCTCCTGCCACTCATCTTCATCAGTCTGAGCTTTGCTGCTGGTGTCAATGCCAAAGGTTTGTGAGGAGCCATGACTGACAGCGGAGATGAAGGGCTTTTCCTTCTCCACCATAGAAACCATCTCTGTGGAGACTTGCCTGGCGTCTGCCACAATGCCAGAGCTGCTGGTGGAGTGTCTAGACAGACGGGGACTGCCCTCGCTGCATGGCTGATCCAGGTCGAGCTCATCACTAATGTACGATTCACGGTACCTCTTCTTCTCTGGATCCGAAGACGGAGGAAATTATATTTTGTCAAAAACAGTCTGATATGGTACAATAATTCAGTGACAAATAAGGGTGATTCTCACAAACACTTTAACATATCCAGTTCTTATTTCAACCCAATTAATGGATTTAATAAACTGTATATTTCAATAGGGTGACCAGACATCTCTGTCTCGGTTTTTGGTGTTTTTCTAAAGTTATAATTTTGTTTATAATACTGTTTTGAATTTTTTTCTATTTGCAACAGTAACTATTTGCTATTTTATGTTTATTATATAATACATGTTATTATTTCTTATTTTATTGTGTCCCCAGTTTTCATTTAAAAAATCTGGTCACTTTATTTTTCAATTTAATTTACTTGTTTAGTGCTTTTCACTATACAAATCATTTCAAAGTAGCTTGAGAAAAAAAAGCTTGATTCAAATATTGCGATCGAGAAGCCAGAGGTCAATATCTATGTTTCCATCACTTCTGTTTCTGAAGTATTGCATTAGAAACAGAGTGATGTAAATGGCAAAATCTGGGGGGAACAATATCACACTACAAAAGCAAGCATGAAGGGCTTGTAGAGGAATATTGTGTGGACACACACCCTCTGAGTCCTCAAGTTGCCGCAGGTGTTTGAGTGCAGGTTGCAAACTGAGGTACAATCTGTGACAGGAACTTAAATGCAGCAGAAGATGTCGGGAACGAAAGGCTGAACCCGTGTAATACACCAGCTTCCTCGCAGAGGGCAAACCATCCGGCTGGATCTCAAACTTCTTCCCCTGTGCAGAGAAGACAGAAAACAGAACCTCTGGATTTGTAAGAAGTAGCTTTTAATGTCAGAGCAGGTGATCGAGCACCACAATTCAAAGCACTTCATGGAGTTCAAGATAAATCAACCCAAAATGACTTGGAAGGAGGGAGAACCAGTGAGGTCTGGTGTGATCTAATAACGTAAAAAGCAGTAACATTAATTGTTACCAGAAAAGTGAGTCGTCCCACGTGAAACCAGGGGAAGTCATACAGCAGATCACGCACATTGTTCACCTCCTGCAAAATAAAGAAGAAAGAAAAGGCCTCTGTCACATAAAATGGTCAACTCATAATTAAAAATCGTTAGAAAATTAAATGGCTGTTTCTGATTTCACTAAATGGTTCGGGTTCCTTTATGATTCCATTACAGATTAATGTATTACTTTTGAGAAATCCAAATAATAATTGCTAATTATGTACTTAATAAAATCAATAAAAATATTCGCTATTTTTATTTAAAAAAATAGAGCATTTAGATTTTTTTAAACATTTTAAACAAGATTTTGCAATAACATTTATATTAGATAACAAATATTAAGATTTATATGAGAAAAACCGTGCCTTAAGTAAGCATAACATTTTTATACATTTTGTTATTCTAATACAAATAATACACAGTTCATTCCAACCAAAATTATTCAGGTTACAGTTTCAGTAGTTGTTTTCAAATAGACAAACAATCAGATCGCTAAACTCTACTTGCTGCAAAGCTCACTTCCACAAATCATTTGTAAGATCGTTTGTAATATAAGCTTATTTGGCAGTGTGAGAAAGGAGTAAAATAGAAATCCTGTTCTTTAGCAATGCAGAAGGGGAGCCCATTTAAGGTTGGGGTCAGGGCCTCACCACACTGGGTCTTTGATCTCCTAGACACAGGGCCCTTAGTTTAATCCAACCCCAGACGCTTTAACGGGCAGATCAGAGGGCTCAGGGGAAAGGCATGCACTCCAAATCCCTGTTTATGGACTGAACCGTCTAATATATGCATTCCAGTCAGGCCTATCTGGAGAGCTCCATCATTGTGATTGGCACCGGCTCAAAGAGAAAACACAAGGACTGCACAACAAAGTAGGCTGTTCACACACGTTTTGCAGCAGAAAGCAATCAGAAGTCCTTTTTCGTTTTCAATGGGGGCTGTCGATTTCATGTGATGAGCAACAAAACTGTTGTGATGTTGCGGTGTCCAGTTTTTTGCACTGCAGCAAATTAAATACAAGAAGTGGTCTTTCCCTATTTGTAGAGCCTCATTCATTCTGATACACACACCTGATACACTTGCATTCCTCGCAGAGTGAGTCCAAGGAGTGCTGAACCTTTCTCTTCTTTCTTGTCCTACAGGAAACAGACACAGGCTTATATACACTTCATAATAAATTAATATAAATATATATATAATATTGCATAATTAAAACACATAACAATAATTTTTATATTAAAAACTGAAAAAATGACAATATTCACATCTTTATTATATGCGCACACAAGTTTCTTATGCACACCAAGGCTGCATTTATTTGATCAAATACACAGTGATATTGAAATATAACTACAATGTAAAATATCTGTTACAATTTAAAATTCCTGTGATAGTACGTTTTCAGAAGCCATTACAGTCTTCAGTGTCTCTTGATCCTTTAGAAATCATTCTAGCATTGGTTGAGCTGCTGTTGTAATATGACTCAATCAAGCAGAATGCAGTTCCATCAGGTGCCACTAGTACTGCAGAAATTACTTCACCTTTAACCTCTACTTTGATGAAAATACTTTGGAAACCTCCCTACATTCCACAGCTGAGAACGTTTTGACCTACAGAAAGACAATCCGATAACCGTGCTTGACCTCTGACCTTTTGTAGGCGATAAAAGGTGACTGGGACATCCTCCAGACGGCAAGATTCTCTGATAAAGAGCAGGATGGCGTCACGTGAGGACATCCCCCACAGCTCTTTATGAACCTTGGGCCCGTGACACAGCAGGTAGTCAATGCCACGCTTCGCAATTATCTATAAGAGAGCAGACACAGGTCATGCGTGATTATGAAGTGACTGTGGGCTCTCAACATGCTTTATTAGAGTTACAAAAACTTTAATCAAACCCCTGCTGTAAAAACACAATACGAATTTGCTGGTTTGGTGCTTTTCAAAAAATGCTAGTCAATCAGCATGGCCTTCTGGTGAAGCTGGTTGTCCAAGAAAGTCTTGTTAGTTAAAAAACACTGGTGAGGACACCAGCATACAACAAATTCGGTACTTTTCAACTTCAAACGAATCTTACTAGGATTCAAAACAAAGTAAGCACTACCTGCTTGGATGCAAATGTAAGTGATTGCATTTTATACACTCTAATGAAGACTCACCCAGGGTGGAAAGTATTCTTTGGGTTGGAAATACGCAGCGTGTCCCCGACTGTGGCCGTCTGAGCGGTGGTCAGAGTGATCGGCCTGCAGGGCGTATCCTGCCAGCTGGAAATACACTTCCTCCTGCTGTCTGCATTCTGAGCGCAGGACACGTTCCCGCAGATCATAGTAGTACAATTTTCTTGCTTTACGCTCACTGGGAACAAAAAAAAATGTACATGGAAAAATATGAATATCGATTTTTAGCAAGAATTTATAAATCTATTCCAAATAAATCCTGTTCTTTTGAACTTATTATTGATTAAAGAATCTTTAAAAAATGTATTACTGCTTCCACAAATATATTAGGCAGCATAACGGTTTTCAACATTGATAATAATAAGAAATGTTTCTTGAGCAGCAAATAAGCATATTAGATCTATTTCTGAAGTAATGATGCTGAAAATTCACCTTTACCATTACAGAAATAAATTACATTTAAAAATATATAAAAATAGAACGTTTTTTTATTGTAATAATATTACAGAGTTATTAATTATTACTGTTAAATAAATGCAGCCTTGGTTAGCATGAGCATTAAAACGGCCCCTAAACTTTTAAAAGACTGTATTTCAAATTAAATGTTTCTAAGAATTCACATCAAGCCTAATTTAAGAATTTAAAATAGAACAAAATAAAGACAATTCGAGCATAATCTTCTAATCTTAGGTGAACTATATTAATCGCGCAAAACGAAATATGACACATAAAAAATCATTTAAAAAGGAGACTGTTTTTGAGTCTTCAGCCCAAGTTCAAAATCCTCCACTCATTTCCCACATTTAATCAAATCTAAAGTTAGTCGAGTTTCATTATGAGCAGTTTACGGTTACACCACTCCCAGATGGAGGAGGAAAATTCTTCCTAATAAAAACAGCTTTCAAAGATAGACCACATAAAAACCAAGACCACAAGCCCACTCAATCTGGCCACACCCCCCGGAGGATTAAAACTAATGAAGGAAAGAGGCCAATGAGAGGGTTCCTCCCTTTAAACATTGGGAATCTCTGGCCTGTTTCTTACCAGAGAAGTCTGCCGTTCTCCACATAGTACTGGACCTTCAGACAGAGCAGGGGAGGGATTGACCTCCTCTGTGACCCCTGCTGAGAGAAAGAAAGGCTTGACGAGGTTACTGTGGCAACCCCCTCATTATGAAGTCACTCCCACATCCCGACCGGACTACTAGTGTTTATCTTAACTATCATACTGTAACCGCCCTGATTACCACAGGGAACATGCAGGACATGGTACAGTGATACTATGAGGGAATGAATACTATTTATATAATTTATCACTGATGAGACATGGCAATTACAGCTATGTAAAAGAACACCATGGTACCACCATGATGATCATCCCATAGTTGTTTATAATTTTCGGTACTTTTTTATAGTGTTAATGATGGAGGACCGTGTGTTATGCTCACCTTCCCTGAGTCCTGTTTCCATTCCTTCGGGAAGTACTTGGCAAGTTTCTCTTCCAGGTCCAGAAAGATGTACTCATTGTCTAAAACAGCCCAGAAAAGGACACACAGGAAACAAGCGTAAATGCTCTCGGAGTGCAAACAATGGCATCATGAATTCATGCATGAAATCTGCCCAACAATGACCTCAATTAGGGAGACGGCTGGAATGAAAAGACCCGCTGAGCCATTGGTGGACGCAGGCCCCCGGTATGCAACAGCCCTAACCGCAGACCAAACTCACCCCAGGAAAAACTAGCAGTCTGATGCCAGAGCGACTGCGATTGCAAAAGAATTCTAGCACTTTGAGTAAATCATGGAAACACTTCTAAAAGGGAGCTTGTGCAAGAATGGAATTAAGATGGTTTAAAGAAATGTCACAATAGAAAAATGTAAGAAGATTTAGCTAAAACCAAGAAATGGATTTTATTTCCCAGAGTGTTCGCACGTCCTTTTCATCCAACTGGTCCATGTGATTTATTTGATTTGTAAATGTGACCTATTTAGTATTTGTATATTCTAATATATTCTCATATAATGATTTGCTGCTCAGGAAACACTTCTTATTATTATCAATGTTGAAAACAGTTGTGCTACAGTACTGTAATATTTGTTTGGAAACCATGATACATTTTTTCAGGATTCTTTGATGAATAGAAAGTTCAAAAGAACAGCATTTATTTGAAATCGAAATCTTGTAACATTTTGATTACTTTTGATCTATGTAATGCATCCTTGCTGAATAAAAGTTTTTAAATTTAAAGATTACATACTTCAGAATGGTAGCGTATCGCTGTTAACACTAAAATATTAAGCGGCAAAAGCTTTTTTCAGTTATTATTATTAATTATTCAATAAATGATGTGTGATATTGACAATTCAGAGTAATTCGAATTAAGTTTTAGATGCTGAAAATTCTGATACTGTATGTTTCAGTATCTATATAAAAAATGTATGTGAACACTTTATGTTATGTTTTTACAAGCGAAAGTTCACATTCCGTTCTGTTTATCCATCCTTTATCACTGCTAACTTTGCATCACTAACTCCCTTACTAGATGACTCAAATTCATTCTGACTCCCTGTCTCTTTATCCGAGGTTCATGACAAGAAGGTTGTGACCCTGCTAAACGCTCAGCCAATATCAATTACTCTCTGGTGAATCATGGTGAATTCCAGGCTTAACAAAGTTAATATAGCTTGATTCCAATCCCCTGGGGTCACCAGCCCTCAAATAAACAAAAACAAAGACGCTCTTGTCCAAGAGGAGGGTGACACAAAATCATAAAAAGGTATTCAAAGGGAGGAAGAAGCTGGAATGAGGCTTTTCCAATGAGAGGTTGAACAGGAGAGAAAAAAGAGACAGGAAAGAACAAGAAAGATCAGTAGAAAGAACCTGATTGGAATTGCAAAAGACAAATATCAGATGCTACATTAGCTACATTTCCTGCGAATAAAACCAAGTTTGTGTATTTAACCATGTTCTGCAGATTATGTCATTCGGATGTAGTGCATATATGCTTGAATTTACAAAAGACCAAAAGGCCTTGAGCTGGAAGCATTTGCATTTGGAAGTCTTCAGTGAAAGACAAATAAACTCAACTACAACTATAAAAGTTCTTTCGCATCTATGGTTCCATAAAGAACCTTCAACATCCATGTAACCTTTCTATTGCACAAAAGGTTTTTACAGTGGAAAAGGTTCTTTAGATTATTAAAATGGTCTTTACAATAAGAAAACACTGGTTCTTTTAAGAACTGTTCACTGAAACATTCATTCTCTGCAACCTTTAAAAGTGTACACTGTAATTGGGAAGAATCAATCCTTACCTTTGACTAAAGTCAATCCAAAGTAGTGCAACTCTTTAACCCCGAGAAGCTCACAGACACGGTGAAACACATCTTGACCTGTTGCTTTCAACTTGGAGGGAAAGAAAAACAGATTTGACAATGAATGCGGTATAAAAACATTATTTTGAAATGCATTCTGATTCTAAATGCAAGCATTCAATGCAATAAACACAAATATTTAAATTGCATATATTGTATAGACAATACAGCCAGACGTAGGTTATTGCTTTTTTTGTAATTTGTCATTGACAGACCAACATGGAAACAATAAGAAGACATGCTGCAAATCAAAATATGAAAAATCACAAGAGCTGAATATTTACCCCCACTGTGATGTCCAGTGTCTCCTTTGTGGGAAGGAGGACACATACTGTCCTCTCTTGTTTTGTGGGGACAGACATGGCCTATGCAAGCTCATCCACATACATATGTGTACACAGACATACAGTCACACACTCACACTGGCCTCTTTCTCTTCAAGTTGCTTTGCTCACAGATATTGGCTCCTTCATTGTGATTATCTGCAAAACAGCACAAAACAAACCAGACTCTCCTTCAATGTAAGTGTATAGGATTTTTATCATCTGCCGGGTGGAGATCATACATTTGAAAGTAGCAGCACTCATATTTTTCATATTTCAAAACACAAAACAAGGCCAAAAAAAATAAAAATACTGTGGTAATTAAAATGTCTAGACTGTCCAGAAATGGTGAGGAGGTCTGTGGTGGAATATGAGGTTTTATCCTGCCCTCATATTTCATACAAACTTGTCCATACAAACAGTTCAATCATGCAATAAAAGCTCATTACTTTGCACAATCTGTCCAGTTGAGTTGATTATATAAACACAATTACATAATAATGAAATTAATGCTAAACTTGAAAACAATGAGTCTCGCAAATTCTGTGTTGAATATTATTGGGTGATCTTGTGTTTGTGGACCTTCAATTTCCACCTGCTCTCATTTTTTACTGAACAAAAAACATCAGCATTGTCCTGTTGATACAAAACTAAGCCCGTTCATCTACAATGCTGTACAGAGGACATTATTTTGTGTATTTGATGTAGAGGTGAACGACATGGAAAAAATATAATATCACAATTCACGAGTCTCAACTTTTATGCAGAATATCTCTTTGGGTTCGAGACTTTAATCTTTGCAGCTTTAGGGATCCATTCACGAACAACTTGTAACACTCCAAAGAGAAAGAAAAACTTGAGATCGCATCATATGACCCCTTTAAGTCACACTTAAAATGTATGAATGTAATTGAAATCTTTGTCATTACTTTTAACCAAAACTTATTCTTACACAGGAGTTCCAGCAAAGTGCCCTCTTAGCATTACATCACTTTTCAACAATGGATCTTTTTGTAGTTAATGGATGCCATAAAAACAACATGGTAATCCACATGACTTCAGTCCATTACAATTAAAAAATAAATAAATCATAATTAAGACGCTTTTAAGTTTAAACCAAGGCTCCAAGTTAAACGACCAGTCTTCTTCTATACATAATATTGCTTTCTCCAGTGAAACAGAGGAGAAATATGCACAGATCAGACAATGTTTTTTTGGCTGTTCTAATGCTGTTCCTCTCTCACACTGTGTTTACAGTGACGTGTTTAACTTCGGGTGATTCAGAGCCACAGTAATGTCATCCACACCTGTGAATCAAGACGTTAGGCTACGGTTAACCACTACAGCCTCAGGGGAATCCAGCTGCTAGTCCTGATTTCTTTATTTTATATAGTCTCATTTTATACATGGCATACAGAAAAAAATAAACACATCCCTGAGAGTAAAAGATAATGGAAGGACAGTTAAAGACTGAGATATGATGTTAAAAGAATAGTTAACCTAAAAATTAAGATTCTGTTGTAACCTACTCATGCTGTTCTAAACCGGTTTGACTTCTATGGAACACTACAGGAGATGTTAGGCAGACAATTAATGACATTTCCTTCTATTGCATATTTTTTCTTCATACAGTGCCAATGAAGGTAGACTAAAGTTGTTGTTCTGCCTTTTGTGTTTCACAAAAGTATGACAGTCATCATCGCTTTTGACTTACTGGGAACAGCACCAGAAACAAACATTGAGTGTAATACACACCACTAATGATGTTATTCCAAAGGTGTCATGAAATAAAATACAACATCCAAGAACTGTATAGACCAATATATTATCCACGCCAACAATTCAGCATTTTGAAATTCATTTCTTCAATTAAATTCATTTCATCATCTATCCCTACATACACACTTTTGTTGGATGGCATCCAGTGCAAAACATTACTTCTTTGTTTGATTCTTCCAAGACTATCACAACTCTTCTCATATTTTTGACAAAGTCTAATCTAAACTAGCCAACAAACAGCTAGTCAACCATGGTACCATTTTAAAATCAAAAACCGCAGATCAATGCCCAGTACTTCAAACTAAACCAATTGTATAAGTCTGAATACCATAAAAAACCAAGGACATGATCTAGTTGTAAGAAAGCAACATTGGCCTTGAAACCTACACGTTTTTGCCCAGATCATCTGGGCATCCTTATTTATAAGCCCTGATACATTTACATCCCAATTGTATTTGCCAATATCATGTACATATCCCCAGGAAATCTGCAACAAACAATGTCAAACTGCTCATAATTTATTTAGAGAGATGTCAAGAAACTGATAAACAAGAGGAAGTTGGCAGTTTAACACTTAAACCAACTCAACCCACAGTCCTGTTTGTTCAATCTGAAAGTGAATGAGACCTGAACACCTCCGCAAACAGTCCCAGAAGGTCAGAGAGAACATTTGCCAGCAACCGCATCTTCAATTTAATACAAACTTCAATTTCAGTCTTCATAAAAGGATACAAAAGTATCATACTAACTAAAGTATTGATTTTGTGCAAGATACAGAATATGAAGTCATTATTCACTGATAAACTTTCCCTCCAGTGAGCTGTTAACCACTGGGATCAAATGATTTAATCAATGAGCTGAATTCAAGAACCATATCAGTCAATTTGTGAAATAATTATTCCGATTGGGTTTGTGAACCAGATGAAACAAAATTCAAAAGATGAAATGAACTCAAAAACTTTGATTCAAAATTGGTACTTCTTTCGTTAACTAAGGAAGTTTATTGAATAACTGCCTGTCTATCACACAAAGATATCGTAAGCCTTACAGTAAAGCAAACAAGTAATTTAGGATTCATTTAGAATCATATTGCATTCTTACATTCAAGCTTGAAAGCTTCAGTTATAGTTCACTGTATTTGCAAGAAAAAAAATCACTTTTTTGTTTTCTATGGGGAAAAAAGGAACTCAAACAGTGGGTGAATAAATGCTGACAAAATGTTCTCTAATTTAGATTTGATTCATTTTGTTTTCATAGAGTTGAATATTTAGTTGGTTTGGTTGGAAACTGTCACTCTAAATCAAATCAAACTTTCAGGCACACACGCCTCTCTGAGAAAAACAACAGTAAATTTAGCTTCTAACATTCTTCATTCTGAAAAAGCAACTTTCTCTGCAAGGACAGATAAAGAAGGATGACTCAAGTCTCGAAGCAAGAACAAATCTTCAGCACAACCACACCAACAGTTTGCGGCTATGTTTCTCTCACAATCCCAGCACCTCTGAACACATGCAAATATCACTGTGTCTGTCCATTCCAGAGCAATTCCAGTGTAAACAGATTCAGATGAGCCTCACGATAACAGGCAGGCTACTTGGTGAGCTTGTTTGTTAAGGAAATACTGAGAGCAATGATGTCCAAGCATAAATCAGGCACTTCAAGCGAAATGCGGTTCCTACAGGAAAGCAACTTTTGAGTTATTGCACAATGCCAATCACAAGGCTTTACCAACCACTAAGATCTGAGAACAAGTCAAAAGCCGGTTTTGCACCCATCTGTGGCTGTGAAAAAACACTCATCATCTTGTCATGAACCTGCATAACTCTGTGTCCGTTGAATGTGCGTTCATGTTTAGACCTGTCAAAGGGTGAGTCTGTTATATCCGCAATTTACTTCCAACCGATTTCCTTTCTGTACCGTTCACACAGCCTAAAAGTTCCTATGTGCCCAAACTGTTCAAAATCTGTCCAAAGGCTGTATTTAACCATATTTTATATTCTTGTGCATTAAATCCAGCTCACTGTCTGTACTAGTGTCCTCATACACTACAATCTCAGTGTTCATATAAAGAAACAACCTGCAGAGCAACTTCATGGGTGGGAAAGTAACTGTAGAAGTTTCAATATCACTCATGAAAACACACAAATCAGCCTAATTTCCAGATTTAGAATAGATATATCAAATCTGAATTCTTTTAATGGCTAATGAAAAGTTAGCCAAAGGTTTTGCATTCGTTTTATATTGTAAACAACAGTGAAGTGGACTCTATAGAAAGAAAATGAGCTCAGCTGTAACTGTAACCACTGTACAAAGACAAAATGCTCAATATAAAATGCTTAAGCTTAATGGTGGAATATATGACAAACAACAGAACAATTCCAGAGAAAACAGATTCACATATCTAACAAATGTGTTTAAAACATATTGTAAAGAAAAAAAAGCTTAATAAATGTATTATTATTTGCAAAAAAAATAATAAATAAAAATAGAGATAAATGAGGTCACATCACATTTATTGGCTATAAAGAGAAAAGAATTGCTCAAAACATTCAAAACGACCATAAATCAATTAGTTTCTCTGACAAAATATTGCAGATGGAAAACAACAACAACAAACAAACAGTTACATGATTTTTTTAAGTCCCATGACTGTAGTTAAAATAATTATGTGCACATGCTGAATTAGCCTAGATCCAGAAAACATTCTTGCCACAGGTACAGCTAGTACATTACTTTCAAATACAAAAAAAAAAAAATGCTCTTAGGAGCTGAAAAATGCACTTACCGCTTATTAAAATCGCGAGTGCACGTTTGTTTTCCAGTTTGATGCTGTTGTAGTACAACTCACTGATGAGAGAATCGGAGCTGTCGATAGGACCGAACCAAATCACAGCTGCGAGGGGGGTGAGGTTTCATTACACCGCACTAAAAACTAACACATTACTACTAAATTTCAATAGGTAAAATGTGTCAGCGACAACAACCAATGCACAATAAAACTGAAATACTGAGGGAAAACTGTAAAACTTTGGTTGTCCGTGGTAAAAACCTATATAAACAAATTCCCCTCCGCCAAATTCATGCATATGTATGATCCTCCTTTTAAATTGATATACAACAACAGTTGTGTGTGTGAGTTTAACTGTACACATTGCATTTTGTTGCTGTGATGAAAAAAAATGCAGTAAAGTTTTGTATAAATCGATTAAGTGTAAAATGCATTAAGCTTGTTTACTTGTCATGCGGGCCTTGTAAAACACGTTGCAAAAACTACAAATATTCACCATGAATAAACTGCTTTCGCCTAAAAACGTAGGTGATCAGATCGGACTATTATTGTTTTTGTAAGCTTCTTATTATCGTCAAAAATAATAAATTTACGACTATAAAAATGATGTTACAACCGGTCAAGGATCCTGAAACCTTCTTTTCACCAGTCATAAATAAATAAATTACAATCAAAGAACATGAAACCTCTTGCAATCTCAAATAAAAACATCAATTAAAATTACAAGTTAACACAGCTCTTGTAGCCTTATTATAGCTAGCCTATTGTTAGAGGTCTGACATAATATAATAAAATGTGTATGACTGTAATAAGGTTACAAGCTGACATGGATCCTCTGAAACCTTTTACCTCGGTTATAGAACTACATATAAATGCTAAATAATTAAATGTATTAAAACCAACGTAACATTGATTGAAAGAAAGCCCATATTAGTTCATGATTTTAAAACTACAATATCTGTAGTAGCTACATTATTTTGGTGGAAATTATTATATTATATATTGTGCTGCAGTATAGGCTCCTGAATTAACGAATCAGCTGTGTGCTGTTCACCATATGTGCAAAACTGTGCAGAAATAATTTTTCTTCACTTTAGCAGGGTTTTCTCTTCTTTAAGCAACAACAATGAAATCTCTGGACCTGCCTGGGTCAGATTAAACCCATAACAATCAAGATTACTAATCAAAATCAGCATGAACCTGTCTGAGATTACATTGATTCAGGGAGGCGGAGACCACCCCCATCCCACAGTTAACCCCCTGGAGGTCTGATCAGTCTGCAGAATAAGAGGAGCCATGCTGTTTGTGTATGTGGGGTGATTAAGGGTCCGTTAAGGTTCATGACAGGCCAATAGGAGTTATCCTCTGTTTCCATTGTGCTGAAAAGATGTCCGCTGTCTGGCCAATTTCAGCCTCCTAATGGTCTCGAGGAAAATAGCTGTGTGCTGTTTTCAACCACTGACCCCTGCTGTGATCATATTCACATGACCTTCGATCTCTGGCTTTTTCTTTCTGGCCGGACCGCATGACATCATCCTCCATCACCATCCGGCACTCGAGAGGGAGTCTGGAGAACTGGGGGTGGTACTGCTCTCATTCAGGTCTTTAAGGTTTCCATGGTGACCCCACATTCCAAAGATCAGTAGGTTTCAAGAGGCCACATGCAGCAAAAACACTACAGAGGGAGTAAACATTTCTATTATACATGATCATGATCATCAAAATGTGTTCGATAATTCACTGATGTTTCAAGTTGCATTTAAATCTTACCTTTTTAATCACAAAAATATAAAACCAAGTTATTACAGTTAAGTGAAACTTAGATAATAAATACAATAGAGATGGACTTAATTTAGCTAGTTGCCAAGGCAACATTTCTCATTTTTCATTTAGTAAATTTAAATTAGTAAAAATTATATAGACAAACCCCAAAACGAAAAAAAAAATACAAATAATAAAATGTAAATAAATCATAATAAAAGCATTAAAAATGGAAAATAATAAAAACTAATTAAAAATTAACAAAAATAATAATAGTATCTCAATGAAACTAAAATAACACTTCTAAGTATTACGAAATTCATCAGAACAGTATCAAATGTCCGAGAGCTAGTAAACAGTGCCATCTAGAGAAGAAAATGTCAATGACATGCAACTTTTTTTATACATACAAGTACAGTTTATAGAAAGACCAAAAACCCAATAAAAGTATCATAAAAGTGGTGTGTTGTATAATAAGTATTACATTATCTTGTATTAGTGTTCAATGTAACTTAAGACACAATGCTTTTCTATGACTTCACACACACACACACACACACAAAAACATGATATACGGTAAGCGCACAAGTCATCTCTTGAAATCAAGTCACAACTGAAAGATACAAAACGTACAAAACGGGACAAATAAACGTACAAGGGGGATTGTAATTACCTAACATTAAGGAACTTGGCTTCCACAGGTTTGGAACTATTCCTTTAATTTAAAATAAATACAGTAATCCATGAAAACAAAGCTTCTATTTAAAAAAAAAAAAAAGAACAAAAAACATTTATTGCGAATACATTTAATGAAATGTGGAGTCCATGTTACAAAACCCTTTACACAAAAACTGGATAATTTAAATGTCTTATAAGTATTTTTACACACAAGCATCAACAAATTCCTTCATAGGAAACTGAACATACTTTCCCACAACTATGTGATCTGATTACTAGTATATGTGCTGTTTTCAACTGACTAACCATCTATCCCACACACTTGGCCCATTGTTAATTAGTTATCTGTATCCCCTGTAATAGTTAAAAATATATATATACTAACATGCTAAGCGTTGGTTTTCTCCACCCAACACCAGGCTGGGTCAAGATTGTGCATGAAAATGCATTGGGCACCAGAGACTTAGTATAAAACCTACACGCGGTCCAAGGCTGCTTCGTTTCAGCTACAATCACGTTCGTCTAGATTCAGGAAGCCTTTGACATTGTAAATAAAAATAAAAAAAAAATAATAAAAATGATAATTTTGTAAAAAATGTATAGTCAAATGGCATTTTCTTAATAGAAAATATGTTTTATGCAGTTCGGATGCCAGCCAACCTTAGATACCAAAACGTTCAAGTGAACATGTTTTTACCATGAAAATGACCTGGATTTCCAGCCCAAATAAATAGTTCATTGTTTTTTAGCAGCTACATTTCCAGTTCAGCATAAGGTAGAATGGTAAAAATGTATGTTGTACATAAATAAAACTGGAAAAAAACAAACAAACAAACAAAAAACTTGGGAGGTTTGATTTTCTTTAAAATGAATAAACCATTAAAATGATATTACAAAAAAAATGCCAGATGAAAAATACAAAAGAGAAGTTCTACATTCACAACCGACTTGAATAGAAACTAAATCGACAACAAAAATAACACTGATATATTTTGCTTTACCTCCAAGAGCATACTTAAAACCGTGAGAAAAAAAAAAAGAACCAGAAAAACATCCGTTTGCAGTGAGGTATTTGCTTCTGGTCTAGCAAGGCTACTGAAAAAACTTTAGCCCTGCCACCAGGAAGAACTTTTCCAGGAAAATCTCAGAGTCCAGGACGGCGATGTGGGCTGCCCGGCCAATCAGGGAGTTGGCGGTGTTGGGCAGCGCATGGATGACATCGTAACGCACCAGGGTACAGTCTTTCTTCTGAAGCACAGGAAGTAGAAGGTTCTCGATCATCTCAGCATACACGGGACCTGATCACACAAGATGATAAAGATTTATAAAAAGGAGAGAGAAAAGGAGAGAAATATGTTGTCAGACGCAGTGAAATTCAATTAAAATACTAAAAGCTTGGACATTGTCCCTAAGACCTCGATCCTTGCTTAAAAAAAAATAAAAAATAAACTCCTGACCCTAAACATTTTAAGTAAATAGAGGGTAAATAAATGGTTTTTAAAACTACTGTTCCTTTAATTCTCACCAGTCTGTTTGTCCTTTAAGGCTGTTTTGCACATCTCGATTCGAGCAGAGTGATAGGGGACATATCTGTCCTGAAGAGACCCCACCAGCACCACGTTCTTAAAGAACTGAAGACCTGAAACAGAGTTTGAGGGTTTGGAAACGGAGAAACCCAAACTAACATCAGCTTGGTGGAAGCATAATAACGTCACACTCACCTGCTTTCTTGCTTAGCTTATAGAGGAAGGTCTGGCGTGGGTCAGAGTGGTCGCGACAGGTCAGCTGCAGCAGAGAGCCAGATTTCTTCCACTTCTGCATAAACCACAACCCTGACGCAGAGGAAAAATGAGAAAGTGGTTCCTAAAAGCGGTTTAAAAGAAATAGCTCATAAATGACTGTCTTCAGAAAACTGCTGAGTTGATGCGGATGGGTTACCGGTATTGACGAGGGCTGAGCTGTTGTACAGAGTGCCGAGATGTGGCCCAGACAGAGATAGAAATGTGTGCAGTCTGCTGAGATAACACTTAAACCTGGGCCTCGTCAGCACTGAGCGTACAATCAGATTTCCCAGAGAATGACCCACAAAACTGTCAAAGACAACATGGCAATTCTGTCATTCCGAGGCAAGATGTGTTTTAGCTTTGACAAGCTCGTATTTTTCAACTCCGATTTATCAACAAGGTCAAATTAAAATTCAATTAGTAGAGTGATACTGTGATGCTTTTTTTTACTTTCTCATATATTTGAGTTTGAGGAAAAGGTCTTACCTTATCTTGGAAACCGTGAGGTTGTAGATTTGTATGTACTGCACAATTTCGTCCAAAAGTCTGTCAGTCATGGACTCAAAATCAGCAAATGTGTCATTCTTGAATAACCAAAGAAATTGGTTTTTATCATTTATCAACTCTTTATCAGTGATTTTACATATACTTCATACATACAGTACACACACACACACTTCATTAATTCTAGAAAGTGCCCTAAACCCAGTGCTTGTTCATGGGACTGTTCTGCAGCTTACCTGATTGCGTTCTGACATAAGGAAATCTATACGAGCTCCAGGCAAACCGAGCTCCAGATAAGTCTTCACTAGACGCAGATCTGCACTGTTACCTAAAGAAATCGTTTTAATCGTTATAAAATAATCTGAATCTGTAGATCGGGACTCAGTTATAAATAGTATATACCGATATCTAGAGATGCTTACCATCCAGACCATGTACACACACTATTAGATGTATGCCCTCGTCACAGTTTTCATCCTCGTCCATGCTGAAATATGGCACAGTGGACGCCAGATCTGCCACCTCACTGTACAGGAAGCCTGGTAAATTAAGTTGCTTCAAATCCTCTTTTGCTTGGGCAAACCTAAAGATTCAAAGACACATTCAAAATGTGAGACAAAACCGGAATCTACTCTCAAGTATTTGTTCTTGTATCTACAATGTGCAGTTTCAATGTATTATGCATAAGCAAAATTAAGCTTTTAATGCTGCTTTCTTTAATATAGTTCTAACAATGTCTTAATGTAGTAACAGGATCCAAACTTAAACGCAACGTGAAACAGCATTTGCAATATCTTTTAAATCTACTGTTATTTGCCATTATTGAAGTAACATTTATTATATTAATTTGCATTAAATTACTGCAAAATATTTAGAAAAATTTTAATAAAAGATGCCATTACCTGGGGGAGTAGCCTAAACAATCCCTAAAGCTATATGGCTGTTGTTTCACATTAAAATGAATATGAACATCAATATAATAGACAGAGTGTAGTCTCAGCCATGGACCGTTTGCTAAACGTCTGATGCATATAGGACACAAAAGTGGAAACACTTCAGAAGTGTCGAAGTCGTTACGGTTGAATTCTAAAAGGATTTCCCCGAGACATGTGCCACATTCTGTAACGTTATGCCTGGAAACAAAGATACTGTGACGCCAAACCCTCTCACGAAAGAAGAAAGCCGCCGTATTTACAACGGTGACGATGAGCGCTTATCAGGATCAGCTAAACACTGAAGTTTCAAAAGTATGTGAAATATTTAAAGTTCAAAGCATAGCATCTTTAAAATACGTTCTAGATCTTTACACACCGATATGGTATTTCCATGACTCGAAATGTGACGATGAATGAAACAAACTGTAATTGGTTGTTGCACATGTCGGTCAAAAAGCCTCAGGCCGGTGACACACTGGATGCGTGGCGCAAGCGTCTCAGCCGCGTGGCGGCTCCCATGTTAACAGGTTAGAGCATACAGACCGCCTGCGTGAGACGCGCGTCTCAGGCGCGGCTCGAGCCGCGCGGCAAAACGCTTGCTTGCTAGAAATAGAACCGACGCCTATTTTTACCGCGACACGCGCGCGTGTTGGAAGCTTTTCCAGGCAAAATATAATAGGAAAATGTGTTTAAATGTCATTTTGTACACAAATACATATGAATTCCTGATATTTTGATATTTGAAAGTCTATAGGTTGACATAAATTCAGATATAAATGTAAAAAAAAATAATAATAATAATTATCGATTTTCAAATATTGCACCCGTCAAACATAATCTATTTCGCCGTCAATACTTTTGACAGTGTCCTTTATCAGTAGGCGTAGGTGTAGGTCTGTAAAAAAAAAGTATATATTGTTGTAATGAAGACATGAGCCTGGTCTGTCAACGGTCTCCCTCTACAGCAGCAGCGCGCCAGCGCCGCGTCAGGCACGCTTCTGGTGTGTAAAGACACAGAATCCGCCACGCTTCTGGGACGCTTCAGACACGCGGCGCTCACGCCATGCAGCCAGTATGTCACCGGCCTCATAGGCAGCCCTTGGCCAATGAAAGCTGCCATGAATTCAAGACCTTCAGTCTGAAGGTCTGGCTATGCGAGAACTATATATATTTTTTCAGTAAGGATGCATTAATGTAATCAAAAGTGACATTTAAGACATTTATAACATTAATGTTAAAAAATAAAGTTAAAGTTTTTAATTTAAAAATGCAGTCCCTTTGAACCTTTATTCATCAAACAATCCTGAAAATTTGTCTCGCAGTGGAAAAACAAATGGCAATATTTTCTTTTTCATTTCCCATGCATGACAAACTTCAAAAAGGAAGGGAAAAAAGAAAACTCACGCTGTCATCTGAGCAGTGGGAGCGATCTTGTACCAGCAGAGGTCATTGCTGGATGGTGCTGGTCCAGGAGGCAGTGTCTGCAGGCTGGCTGAGGGGGTGTAGGTTTCCTGGAGCTGTTCCAATCCCAGTTGATTATAAAAAAGGGTCTTTCCCTCTGCTCCCCCATCCTCACACCTTCCTTCCTCCTCTGGGAGTCCATTAACATAAACCAACCCATCGGTCTCCTCGTAGAAACCGTTCTCAATCATCTCATGATCCTGCTCCTCCTCTTCATCCTCTTTGTCAGGAGCATTTGTGCAAGTCTGGATCCCCAGCGTTACAGCTGCAGTCTCCAGTGGGCTGATCTCAGATATATCAGTGCTGGAACGTGAGCCAAAGTAGTTCTCCACAAAGCCTTTCTTCACCAGGTCCGTGCTGCTGGTGACCGATGTACTGGATTGGGCAGTCGTCTGAGGCTCACTACATGCTTCTGGCCCTGAAGCTGCACCACCTGGAAGATCGGTCCCACTAGCTCCTGACGGCCTGTCAGGAGCATTATTTTCACAGCGGGACTGGGTAGCAGAGTCCTCATCTCCTTGACTGATGGAAGCTTTTTGTGGAGTCAAAACTCTAGAGCTCGATAACACGAGGTTGTGAGATTCTCCTGAAAATATGAGGCTCTGTTCCTGCACCAGGATGCTGGACTTTCTGCTAGTGACCTCCGTCTCCACCTCATCATCCGAGGGGAGTGAATTAATGGAGGTGAGGGAAGACTGGACTCCACTAATGCCGCTGGTGCTCTCTGGATTCACACCCTCTAATGCTGTGGCTCCCCTGGAGGCAGGGCTAAGAGGAGATGGTCTCTGGTGGGCACTTGGTAGAATCGGCTCTGTTGGCGGCTCCAGGCTAGTAGAAGCAAAAGGAGAAGGAGAGAATGGGGCTAGCTGTGTTGCAGAGCTGGGCTCGCTTTCGATTCCTGAGTCTGAGAGCCTGGAGGAGCCATGAGGAACACAATCACTCCTCAACACAGCTCCACAAGCTCCGATGAACATGGCACCGTCCCCAACTCGACTCTTGAACTCTGGAACATCCGTCTTGGCGGTTGGATCCGAGTGGT
This sequence comes from Carassius auratus, assembly GCF_003368295.1. Lineage (NCBI taxonomy): Eukaryota > Metazoa > Chordata > Actinopteri > Cypriniformes > Cyprinidae > Carassius > Carassius auratus. Next base: position 19,956 of record NW_020523359.1, read on the forward strand.
GCGGTAAGAGAATGGTGACCTTTTCACCCTGGTAGGGGTCCTTGTCGCTCGGCTTTACATCTATATGTCTGAGCCCAGCAGGTGGATGTGTCAAATCAATTCTGGCAGCTGCGCTTTGTGTGGCTTCTGCTCCAGTACCAGCCTGGGGCCTAGCCTGCATTTGCAAACTCAAAAGATTGGAAAAGCTGTCGCTCTGGATACCGACGTTGCCTTGAATGTCACTTGTATTTGGAGCACAATGTGTGGTTGCAGTTTCATTCTGGAAGATGTATTTGCCTATGTCATCGAGCTCGCCTTTTGGAGTGCACTGAGTGTCTACTTCTTTGGACTTGGTGGTTGGTTCACCATGAGGAACCTTCAAGTTCTTGTAGCCTGTGAGGATCACTGAGTCTTTGGAGCTTTGCCTGATCAGCTTCTTTGAATTTTCAGTCTTGGCGTTCTTCTTCAGCTTGATAGATTTGGCTTTGGATTTGAGGGGAGGCTCATTTTGCTCAGGCCAAGCCGTGGCGAGGGCAGTTTGCTGCTTATCTGGGTACGGACCAAGGCCTCCCAATCCACTAGCAATAGAGTCCTTTGAGTTGGACCTGTCTGCTTTAGTGGACACAGAGCCACTCCTGTTGTTGTGGAGACCAAGCCATGGACCATCGCGATCTTCAGGGTAGAAAAAATATGGTAAGTAGTCATTTAACAGACTATTTATCCAAAGGCTGGAACAAATCTTTTTTATATGAGCTGATGGATAAAATGATAATCAAAGATGAGGAGCCGTTATACACACCTTCGGTAACCGATTCCAAATATCTGTCCTCAAAGATGATTGGTAGGGAGTTCACATCACCATCAAGATCTGCACATTCAACAGGAAGTGGTGGCAAGGACAAGAAGTAGGAGGAGTTCTTAATAGCTGTGGTCATCTGCTGGTGACTGTGAGCACTGTTAAATTAAGTAGTTCATTTGAATTATAATGAGTATTCACATCTTTTCTGTGCGCAAAATAACTACATCACAGAAATTATATTTTAAGACGTACTGTAGTTCCTGGTAGGCTAGTGCACTCTGTCTTGGGTGTTCAAGACAAAAGAAAGCTTCTGCAAATCTTTGCACCTAAAAATTATAAATACAACATACATAAAGCCAGAAATATACTATGCACAAACACCTCCAACTATGCAGCATCAATTTCATGTATCTTTGCATTACAAAATGTGTCAGAATGTAGTGCCCGTTTCACAACTAAAGCTTGAGATTTGCGTCAGTGTAACTTCATCTTCACTGCAGCTGCAGACCAGTGAGAGTATTCACACAGGAAACACGTGTACAGCATCACAGTAACTGCTCCAAAGCTACACATTTCTTTACAGAGATAACTATACATTTGTTTTAGAAGTTGGTCAGTTACAAACTTGAAAGTTTGTTTGTTGATACATATGTAAATGGTAAACAATAAAAACAGCTCTGATCATGTCTTTTCAGTCAGATTTTGATATAGAACGTGCTGCTTACGTCGCTTATTCTGTGCATTTTTAGCACTTTTTTGTGTGAAATCACATTTATTTTGTCCATCAACAGTGCGCGATCACTTTAATTGAACTTGAGCAGCAAATATAGATTAGGTCCCAAAATCATCACTTCAGTGCTGCTCACATGATGCTCCTGCTTGACGCTCGCGTGCTGCTCCGATTAAAGTATGCAAGTAGAATTTGCAATGGTAATAAGAAATCTCAGAGAACTCACCCGTAATGTATGGTGCTCCTGAGCCAACAGCTCAGAGACACGCTCATTCAGGGACACCACTTCCAGGAAATTCCCCCACAATGCCATGAGCAGAGAGCATAGCTGCGCCAAATTCATGTTCACCAGTTCAGCCAACTCATCTGGGCTCTCTCCCCTCTGCTACAAGATCACATACACAAAGAGCCATATATTTAAGAACTAGAACTCCAAGGCACTCGAAATGTATAGTGAAAAGTAAAAAAGCCTTTATTGCATCACTGGCTTCATACGTTAAAACTCTTTTGGTGAGAGGTACATCTACGCGTTGCGGCTACATGTGTCCTTTGTACATTAAATAACCAAGCTGTAATGACCTGAATAAGTCATTATTCACTACTTGAATAATTCAGTGAATTAAACACTTTAAAAAATGTGATGCATAACCAAAACACATTATTCACAATAAGTTCATGATATGTCTGGAATTGATAAAAAAACACACACACACACACACACACACACACACACACACACACACACACTTTAGATTATTTAATACTTCAGGTAAAATAAATGTAAAGAAATATTTTTCTAAACAAAAAACATCTTCACAAAACATGTAAAATAGAACATATTATAAAAGAAATAAATGATTAAACTCTTATTGGATTATTCACTTTCCAAACTTTTGGATAATAACAACTTATATATGACCATGTTGCATCACTGATAAAAAAAGGAAAAATAACAAAATCCCGTTTTTTTCAGATGTTGCCAGACGGTAAAAGCACCCTCTAATAAAGTTTGTGTTTACTTGTTTGGGACACATCCTGCTCAGTTTTTTTCCATTTCTTTTGCATTAAATGATTTTCAACTATGACATACCTTGACTTGTTCACAAAGCTCATCAAGCCGGGCCTCCACATCAAGTTCCTCTAATGAAAGAAAAGAAAAGAGAAGTTCAAATATTGTTCCAACAGGAGCAGCATAGAGTGAATGAGAGAGAAGGGTCTGTCTGAAGAGCCTGTGATTGACAGCACATGAGAGGGATCTAGAGGATCAACAGCACAGGAAGTAGGAGTCAGAGGACACAGAATACCAGCAAATTTCAAGCAATAAGACTGATCCCAAGTCAACCTGAGATACTACTAAAGGAAAGTAGGACTAAGTTGATCTAAAAGGTCCCTCACTGAAGGACACTTGCCATTGACAAACATCCACGTTAGGGGAAACGGAAGAAAGAAAGAAAGAGAGCTAAAAAAAAAAAAAAAAAAAGTCACGAATGAAAGGCAAGAGGTATGTGGAGCTATTTTGAGGGTCGGTTTTGAAGGGACATACCTATGTAGACGTGACTTTGGCCTCGAGGGTAAGGTCTTCTGAGAACTCGTTCATAAAGGACCTGCATGCTGGGCTTGGCTAGTGGTGGGATTGCACATATAGGCACGTTTAAAACTTTCACTCTCACCTTTAGCTGTTTGAGCTCAAAATGAACCCTCAAATACATGCAAGTTCAGTCACTGTCAGAAGCAGCAAGGGGTGAGTAGTTTAGCTTTGAATGAGTAAGTGAGGGCTTACAGCGAAAGTTCTGGAGGGAAAGTCGTATTAAAGACTAGTTCTGAGGTGCAAACACACAAAAACAGGAGATAAAAGCATCCGCATGCTGATACATACTATACATAAGAACGAGGCATACAATATGCAGGTAAATAACAGCAGGTCTCCAAAAGTCTCTAAAAAGTTATTCAAGTGAATGAGTGGATTAGTGTGAGTGAGTATTCAGTGATCTGATGGGCTATGATAATATAAAAACATATATATTAATATGTGAAAGCAAATGAGCCAATGCATTTACAGTAAAAACAAATATATATAACAGAATGAGGAAGGAAATATGCAAAAATATATATATTATGAAAAAATATATAACAAAATAACATAAAACATAAATATATACATTTTTAAATGTAATCAACAATCACATATAATTTGAAAGAAAATAAATCACAAAATTCGCAAAAATTCAAAAACTATTTTTCGCCCTAATAAGATCTTCTAAATATTCTCCCTAAATTCTCCACACCAATTTCCTGTAGTCTTTTGGTCATTTGTGGACATTTTTTAATGCTCACCAAGGCTGCATTTTTTTTTTAAAACGACACCCTTCAAAACTAATTTAAGCAAAACAATCAGCTACAAAAATGCTTTATACAGGGTCAATAATTGAAGTGCAGTGTAAAAATAAATAATTTTAGCCTTCCAACTCATTTGGAAACAAGACTTTTATTTTTTTCAGCCCTGATGGACTACATACCTAGCTCTATGCGCTGAGATGCGGGCAGATTCTTGGTCAGGGAGGTTAAATAGCAGAACAGACCCTGATATGCACGCAGCAAGTTGGCACACATGTTCTGGTGAAGGCTGAAGGCATGCTGTAGGCACTGATCCGATACCAGGAAGGTTTTGCCCTGCAAATCACGAAAGGGATCTTAATGCATCACTGAACGTTGTGTGAACTGCAAGAGCATTAAGAGTTTTTGCACTTTCATAATAACCAATTCCCCTCAGTGATAGAATCTTTTACATTCGAGAAAAGTTTTGTATTTAATAAAGCTATAAAAGTGAACTCTAGAGCTCACTATGGTCCAATGGAATTTCTGTAATGCAAATGTTACATCATCTCATTTACAGTAACAGCTCAAGCCTTTCAGTTACATGATGTGTATTTACGGACAGATTTAAAGCTCTCACTGGTATGAGAAAATCACTGCGTCTGTACTTTGCTTAGCAGATGCAATGTCAGCAAAGTGTTTTAGACTAACTGTAATAAAATGAAAAATACACATTAGTCATTTAGCTAAAAAAAATAAAAACACTAAATAGAGAGCATACCTATTATTTATGTGTGTAGACATTTTAGCTCTCTTGCACATTAGATGTTGTACTGGTTTTAGTAAGGATATTTGTGTGTGTGTGTGTGTGCATGTATTCTTACATCTGGGGACAGCTGCTTGACGTAGGTGTTACTGAACACCACACACTCCAGCGTTGGGATGAGAGAGTCTTTGCTTTGTGCCGGAGCATTCCGATTCAGCCAGGTGCTTTTGACTGGCCGTGGGAAACTGAGGGGACAAACACGGACAGTCAAATACAGTACACACATTTCTGCTGCTTTTAAAATAAAAGCACAATTTTGATAATTTGCACCATTTGAATGTATTTGCCCCTTTATTGTAAAGGCTTTTTATGTGTTTGTCTGTCCTGAGAAGCACATCTCACAACTCTATAGAACTCAATCTACTGTCTTCGCATGTGACATATTCAAAATGACTATTATGTTCAGTATGTCCAGTTCTCAGTGTACTTCTGACCTGATTAGAGGTTGATGCAGAGCCACCAGTGATGCGTGGATAGTGGCAGAGATGACAGACAGATGGAAATAGTCAAACATGACGTTGACGTGCTGATGGATGCCTCTGTGAAGGCTAAAGTGCAAATGCAGCATTCGACTGCTGATGCTCTGGAGAGGACTCTGGTCCTCGGGCCTGAACCCAGACAAATACAAACACTGTGAATCATGTGAAACAACTGTTTTAGGTAATAGTTTTTGTTTGTTCAAATCCCAAACTCTAAATATGAGCTATAGCAAAATCTTCATTAAATGTTATAGGATAATCTCTATAAAAAAAACATTCAGTTATTCTTCTACATACGAGTAGTCGCCATCGGTGAAGAACAGGTCCAACGACATCTGAAAGTCCATTTCATTTAAGGTCTCTTCCACCTGCAGGGGAAGAAAATACTATCACCACCATCGCTAGTGATGCATACAGAGGCAGATTTTATCACTGAACCCTTAGTGTGCATGTTGTTTGAGTCATGAGATTGGCTCACCCTCTTTGCATCTAGCAGCATCATCACTTTGAATACGAGGACATCGTTGACTACAATTTCCTCGTTTTTATAAAGGATCTGAAAGGTTTTGCTGCAGACCACATCATCTTGAACTGATGCTGGGAAAGCCAGATCTGAACCTGTGGGATGATAACATATTAGAAGGGCATTACAAAGCACAGAAATACAGGTGCTACTCTTCCATGTAAAACTATATAAAATCAATTAACCCGCACAATGATTGAATGGAAATAACTGCTGTTATTCCTTAAAATTTAAATTGTTCTGTTCTCAGAAAATCTTTCCGCCTTGTTGTATTTCTCGCATAGTGCGAAAAAGTGCACCAACAATGTGTTTGTGCATCTTGCATCTAACTGTTATCAATGTGAACCAACATTCTTTTCAAATGTAAAGCTAATAGATAAAATTTAAACAAACATCCATCATACAGACTGCCCTGATACTTCTACGAGAAATCCCTGGACAGATAATAAAGCTTCTCAACACAGGGAAAGACATTACAAACTCAAACACAGAGTCTGTTAAAGTGCAGGCAAAGATTCTTTCAACCCACTGTCAAACACTGTAGGCCCTGAGGTGAATGTTGATGTAATATTAAGAGAGCCGTAGGCTAAATTTGTGAGTAAGATGATTATCTCTCATAACTGAAGATAATCTGCATTCTTTTGAAATACACAGCCTGAAGAAACCTCTAAGGAGGTAAAACTAATAATTTACCTGGCTGACACATTTTATTTGTCTTTAGTAATGCAGATTCAGCACACTCACATTAATGGCAAAATGAAATGAGACATAAGTAAAAATCTAATTGACCAAACAATGATCCAGAACACATACATACATTAAAACTAAGACTGACATTGCAAACTGCTAGCAGCATAGTTTCTAGCTTAATGTTTTTTTGGTCCCTTGATTTATATTTCTATGGCATCTTGACATGACATGTTCGTTTGAGATGGATGAGTGATTTTACCTGTGGGATGCAGCAGACTGGCTTCCACCCTCTGCGGGATCCGTGGGGGCACTTTCATACTGGCTCGGATCTGATAAAACCTGTCACCACATGCAAGAAAACAAAGAGTGTTCAAAATAAGCTTAAGAATTCAAGCAAAGCATTATACATGTTTAAAAATGTATACCTACTTTTTAACTATTAAAAAACACAAAATTAAATACTAGATTTTATTATGGACTGAAATGCAGATCTAAAATACCCTTTTTTGATGCCTTGAATGATTTAGTGATGCAAAAAAAAAAAAGAAAGACTGTCAGACTCTGAATATATTAAATACAGAAAATACTGATACAGTTTTCAACAGAAAAGTGCAGTTTATGAACCAATAACACAAACAAACCTCTTGAAACCAAATTGTTTCTGCATTGTATTTTAAAGGGGGGGTGAAATGCTCGTTTTCACTCAATATCCTGTTAATCTTGAGTACCTATAGAGTAGTACTGCATCCTTCATAAATATATTTATAAGAGAAAGATAGTCTGTACCGATTTTTCCCGGAAAAACACGAGCGCCTAGAGGCGTGAAGTGTGGGCAGAGCTAAAGAATCACGAGCGCCAGTAGGCTTTTGTGTTGAGAGCGTTTGGAAGCTGTGACACAGATCCAGAGGCTGAAATTTAACAAGAGCAGCATCAGCAACGACGTCTCTATGTGGTATGTACTGAAACTGTATATATTTGCTTAGCGGTTTTGGAAAATGACTAAGTTCCACTTTATGTCGTCGTTTTTTTTTTTTTTTTTTTTTTAGGCTGTACATGTGGAAAGTGCAGTTTGATGACAACATCGCATGTTGTTTACTTGATGTGCTTACGCGCTGATAGCGAAGTTAACAACACAGAGATATTTGAAGCAGTTTTACTCACCGCATGCGGTTCCAACACACGAGCGTGACCCTTTTTCGTTGGGACTGCATTATCCTTAAGAAATAAGCGATGTGCAATCCGAAATGCAGGGAACAAACAAAAACACTTGCACAACTCCGTTGATGCTCTGTAAAAATAAACTCCATCCACTGGTCCCTTAATGCTGTTTCTCTTTTGGTAATCTGTGCAGGGTTGTCTTGCCCTGGCAACCAAAACACACTTCTTTTGTGACTTTTCGCGACGCTCTCGCTCTGATCAGGCTGTGCTCAGCCTCTCAGTGCTCTGCTATACGGGAGCGCGCGCTCTTCCGGCAGACGTGCCCTTAAGACCCATATAGGGAAATTCCGCTCCATCTAACGTCACACTGAGCCATACTCGAAAAAAACTTTCCGAAACTTGTGAAAAACCGGAAGAGGTTTTTTTTTGGAACAAAAATACTCCTTCAAACGTACAACTTAATTTTTGAAACTTTGTCCATGTTTAGCATGGGAATCCAACTCTTTAACAGTGTAAAAAACTCAGTATGCATGAAATAGCATTTCACCCCCCCTTTAAAAGAAACCGGTCAGCTTTTCTTCTTTCTGTGGTTCTTAGAATGGAAAAAGCCACTATGACTGTCAAATACATCTCACACCCTCTCAGTTCCTCATTTCTACTCATCAGAGCTCGGTTGAATAATCGGGACACACGGAGCATATCAGAAAGCTCCTGAACGTGGCTTGTATCCACACAGCTCGTGTTTATTTCCTGTTCTCCATCTTCCCATGCATTTGCAATTAAAGAGGAAGTTCAGGCAACCAAAATAGAGCTGCAATTATCCTTCTGATAATAATATCATGACACCAAAAGCACACAGAGGCACTTATGTGGAAGCGAGGAGATAGGTAAGAATATAACCAACTGGCCGGAAAACAGATCTGAGAACAGGAACAAACAACCAGTCCCTTGCAGGAGCTGAAGAGGAGAATGACGGTTGCATTATGCTTCCTGTCAAACAACTGAGCAAACCCAATGGCTTGCTGTTTTTAGTTAGACCCACAGCGACAATGTCAGCAGATGTGGAATGTTAACCTGAGCTTGCAAACTGCTGTGTTGACACCAAACAACCCTACTGAGGCAATGACAATAAACACATTATAGAGTTTCTTCCTTTGCTCTGAAAATGGACTCTTTAGACATTTACATTGCGACATAGAAAGTGTGATGCTACATAAACTTATGACTAACTTAAAGAGATAGTTCACCTAAGAATGAAAATTCTGTTATCATTTACTCACCTGTATTTTAAATAATGTCGGTAATCAAACATTTTTGATTCCCACTGACCATATAATATTTTTTTTTTCCATCTAATGGAAGGAAATGGGAACTGAGACTGTTTGGGTATCAACAATCTACAAAATATCTTTTTTTTTCTTCAGAACATAAAAGAAAGTCATACAAGTTTGGAATGAAAGGACGGTAAGCAAATGATGACTATTTTTATTTTTGGTTAACTATCCTTTAAACTATTTTTATAACAAATAACAAATTTTTGCTTTGGATATCCAGCAAAAAGAACTGTATATATCATTGTGACTTAACTCTTACCCCGTGCTGAATAAAACTGTGGCTTTTCATAGTGAACAATAGCCTCTAGAGATCACGTTACAAGAATGGGCCATTAGGCTCTTGTGTGTTGAAATGCCCATGTTTCAAAGCTTAGCATAAGACTAGGAGAGATTAGGTTTAGGAAATACCTGAATAGCATGCTGGGTCATTTCAGTTCTTTGGCACTATCTGCAGTTACCCTCAATTTGTCATGTCATCCTCACATTAAATATGAATATGCATTCAGTTTGTCTAGATGATCTAATACATTAGTGAAGCTCATACATAAGTGCATCCTTAATTGCTTGAAACTGCTTACCCAAAGCCAACCATCCTGCACCAGAATGTCTTTGATTCGCTCATATCACTTACAACAAACAGGTTAAGACTTAAAGGTTATCATTATCAAGTTGACAAATTAAAGGGTCACTGGCGAATTCTAGTCACCAATTTGCAACACACAATTGAAATCTGGATGGGGAACTGTTTTCCTTCATACAATATTCTCAACCTCACATATGCAGATATCGAAATGACTGGACTTTGCCCATGAAATTTCACCAAGCAAGCCACAGTACCTTTATACTGCACCATATTGTACATATTCCAATTGCCA
>NW_020523360.1:0-52563 GCF_003368295.1 Carassius auratus
CACTCAATCCACCTCTCTCTCTTGTAGGATCTCATATCTGTAGCAACATTGCATTTATAAGAACTTTTCAGTCTGGGAGAAATTTTCTGAGAAAATGTTCTCTAAATCCAGCAGAGAGACATCACTGCAAGAGTTGAGTTCTTTAGACTTACACAGAAGCATGATGTGTTTGGTGTCAGACAGCATACACTAACTTTATTTGACAGTCATCAACTCTTGATGGCCAACATCTCCCTAGCTTCTGCTAATAACTACTCTGTTTCTTTCTTTTTTGGATCTTTAAGACTGACTGCACTGAAAGCTGTTGCTATAGCAATGATGAACATACAGTTCATTTATTTTATACATTTTTCTTTATGAGTTTTTTTTTCCTGCATAAAACAATAAAAATCACACATTCAATAAGCAACACAACACAACACAAATGTTTCTTCAGCAGCTTTCTTCAACATTCATCAGTTGCATTATAGTAATTTAATCCAAACAGGAACAATGCACAGACAGCTGCAATAGGTCTGAAAATGCACAAAGTAACATCTTGGTAATTACAATTTATGTTGTAGGGTTTATGTATGTATTTCTCTGTGTTATGGCATTTTTGCAAAAGCAAAAAAAAAAAAAACAGCTATCTTGCTGATTAGGCTGCCAGTAATAACTTCAATCAACACAATACTGTACATATGATGAAATGTACTGCAGCTCCACCACAAGAATCTTTCTGCCATGTGACTCTACTTACCATGAAGTATTTTTACAATTAAATGCACTGTACTGTATCTCTATAAAACTGGTTTCAGTCCAAGTTCGTGTAATGGATGGTAAATGCTTTTTTAAGCATTGAACACATTAAAACACATGTCGAATAGAGAACACACACACACACACACACAATGATGCCTTCCTCTTGTCTATCTGGTTGAGGTATAAAAGCCAGGGTGGGTTGTATCCTTAAAGTCTCTCCTATCTTTTATTCATGTAAGTAGGACGCCTGAGTTTGCAGTAACAAAACAGTAGTGTGTGAGTGAAGGGGGATGACTTCTGTCTGTGTCTCCTTTATCTTTCTCTGCTGCCTCACAGACTGGGTCTCTGACAGCAAAGCCCAGTGGAAAAGCAGCGCCACGAAAAGGGTCAGAGAGATTCAGGGCCTTGGCAGGGTGATTGACAGGCCAGTATTAGAATGTGTCAGGAAGCGTGTGGACCGGGCCAGTCTTGGGCTTTGCTTGGGGAATCGGCTGATACGGTTATTGCCCTGAGCTTGTCCCTCCCTCTGTAGACAACAGAAGTGCTAAAAACAGAAAGGTGTGAGCAAAAAAGCAAAGGTTTGGAGGTTGTTTGTGGCTGAAAAGCTATTTTAACCTTTAACAGTGATTCATGGCATATATATATCAAGGATTCAGTATACAATGTGCTTTATTTCTTACAATTAAAAAAAAGGGCCAAATATGTTTTGTTCTAATAAATTATTTATTTCAATGTGTTTTTTTTTTCATATATATATATATACAGATCAGCTGCTCTAAACACTGAGTGATATAAGTTTAAGATTTCCCACATTCATAATTAATGATAAAATAAAAATAAATTCCCACACACTGTTATTCACTGTACCATTCTACAAGTTGTTAAGATTTTTTATATCTTTCTGAAAGAAGTCACAAAGGCTGCATTTATTTGATCAAAATACATTAAAAACTGATATTGTGAAATAGGCTATTATTACAATTTAAATAACTGTTTTGTATTTCACTATATTTTATAATGTATTTATTCATGTGATGATACTTCTGAATTGTCAGCAGTCATTACTCCAGTCTTCAGTCTCACGATCCATCAGAAATTATTCTAATAATAAGATTATTATTGATTATTATTACTGATTTGGTGCTCAAGAAACATTTCTTAATGATGAAAACGCAAAAACAACACTTAATATTTTTGTGGAAACTGTTATTACACACACAGACATTTAAGTAAAAAAAAAGAGAAATGACAAGAAGGACAGTGTTTATTGGAAAAGAAACCTATTGTAACATTCTACATGACTTTTCTGACACTTACAATCAATTCTTTATTCCTTATTAAACCAAACCTTAGTATCCATGCTGAGCCAAAACTTTTAAACATTTAGCCTATAAGAGAGAATTAGATAAACTAATCAAATCAAAAGTTTTGTCTTTCTAGTTGACTGTAATTCTACAAATAGTGCATATGAATCAGCACCGTCTCGTTTGTTTTGTTTTCCGTTTCTGATTTGAGCAAAAGCAAGCCATCTGATCATTATCAAAATTGTTCAAAACAAGTCTCCTTTCTGCGTTTTATTACTCCACATATTATGTTCCTTTCCTCTCTCTATCGTTGTCCTTCACTTTGTCTTTCATCAACTTCCATCAAAACAAATCTGAAAAGCATCTCAGGCATCAGCCATTACCAAACATCCTCTTGGCTATTCATGCCATAATTTGTCAAGAACATAACTATTTACCAGATGCGATCTGTAACTAATTTAAAGAACCTTTCTCTCTGGGAATACTGAAGAAAAGGAGGCTTACTTTAACTGCAAACACAGCTGTATCTGGAAGAATAACCAAGTATCTTTTTCCACTTATGATTTTTAAAGGCTTCACATACATGGGGATGAATAAAACATTTATCAAACATGAATTTATCATTCAAGAAGACAGAAACATTTGTGCTTCTCCAAATAAATACCACATTGTGATCGCAAACAACTGCAAATCTTCCCTATTCATCAGTACAGACACCATTTTGACAATACCTTTTGAACTAATTATGCTGAACCTAATCAAACATATTAGCTGTCCACAATGCATTTTTGGCATCAGGCTACACAGCAAAGAGTTTTCTCAGTCCACCCAGGGGGCCGAGTGTCCCCGCACAGGCGTCAGATGGTGGCCTTTGGAAAGAGTCTGTTTGCACCCAGCTGTCTGCAGGACAACGCTAATGGACCACTGGGAGCAAGCTTTTCACTCACTGACAACATGCAAATACAGTCTGAGGAAAAATAACAACTGATGATCAACAGCTTAGAGCAAAGCCCACTGAACTCATTACTGACATCAGCATGCAGAGAATAATCTTCACATCATTTACTTTGAGCAATAACAAAGCTGACATCAGCTGAGAGTGAAGGGAAGCAAAGACTTCCTTAATATACAGGCCCTCAGTTTATCTGCTTTCAAAGGAGGAAGTGAGAGCAGAACCAGGTTAAAATCAGCACTGAGGACAAGAAGAACCTGATACTGAGTAAATCTTGTCATCATAAGTGTCTAGAACAAAATAATATGCACTCATTAAAAATTTCTGGCTGATATTCAACTTCTAGTATTTTGAGACAAAAATAATCAATCATTTTAAATGCATTAATTGATTTATGTATCATTATAAAGCAACATTATAACCCTTAGCAACATTATAACGTACAGATTGAAAAAATGGACATTCCTTTTTGGATACTTCTTATCACTTTAAAAACACGATTTAATAGGCTACCAATGTTAAAAGATTAATTTTCAGGGTCTGTTAAATGACAAATAATAATAATAATAATAATAATAATAATAATAAAATAGAAATGTAAAAATTGGGGAATATATATATATATATATATATATATATATATATATATATATATATATATTCCCCAATATATATATTCCCCAATTATATTTATATATATATATATATATATATATATATATATATATATATATATATATATATATATATATATATATATATTCCCCATTAGTTGCAATGAAACAGAAGTAGAAAGAGATATTTTCTTTTTTTTCATACTGTGATACACATCCAAGTTTAAGATTATTGCACACATTCAAAATAAAAGATCAGGCACATCATTAAAAATAAACTTCAGCCATGTGCTTCTAATGCTTGGGTCTTTAGGAAGGCTTTGGAAAGGTTTGGAAGGGGTATAGAACACACCTCCTTAATTACATAGGACACATGTTAAGGGGTGAGACACATGTTAACTGCACAAAGTCGAAAAAGTATTACTGTAAATACAGTTCTCTTCTATACACACTACTTGAGGTGTTAGAATATGCTTAAAATATGCTTAACAGCGCATAACTTCAATAAAGGATAACAGAGAGACTGAAGCGTTTTCTCAAACCTCAGCAGAGATCCCTGGGATTTGTCACCATCGCTGTCCTGCATAAAAGCAGATAAATGCCTCAAGCATTACACACACAGATGTGGCTTGCCAAGATAGGAAAAGTGTAAAAGTGCCTCTTGTATCCTTTCTCAACTGCGTCACAGAAGCCTTTACGCTTAAATCATTAATCCGCTAGTCGAAAGGTTTTTCCCTTCAGTGGCAAAAAATGATGTCAACTAAAGAAAAGGCAGGTCTACAGTTTGTCTCTCCATCTGTACTGTTGTGAGACAAGGGGTCATAGTACTGCTGGGGGGAAACCATGAGTAATGCTGTTAGACAGAGGATAGGTACAGTAGACATCAATCAGTCCACCGCACGGCAACAGACAGACTCTCTATCGGAAACCTTAGGAGAAAAAGAGCTGTGCCAGTGCATTTATACCAACATACTGGCCCTCATCCCAGAATATCAGCTTGGCAAACTGGATTTAACTACATCTAAATCTTAGTCTAGAAATATCTTCAGTACATCACATGCTGTGAAGGACTGCAATTTGCCTAAAAGACAGCAAGTACTGTACTGCGCCTTCACATAAGGCTTCTGCAGGACGTCTTTTATGGACACTATAAATCTAATTAGTTGACGAGACAGAGTGCAGGTGCATTAGACACTAATCAAATAATGAAATATAAATTATGGAAGCAATTATTGTTCTCACTGACAACATTTATAGAGGATATTACAGTTCTCAAATGATTTTCACGATATGTTGATGTTGTTTTGTATTGTTTACAGCCCCTGAAATTCAGACAGACTTCTGAATAGATTCTAACTTTGTTGAAAGGAGACTCTCCAAATAAACTGAGTTTCTTTAGGGATGCATTCAAGTAGGACACAAGGGGGGCCACTGATGAACCGCCTGACCTCCCTTATGTCTGTCTGCGGTTGTGTTTTCTCCTCCTACTGGGCACTGGCTATGTTGCATGTTTCATTCTCTCATGCCTGAAGTGCTTCAAAACCAAAAGAGAAAAGAGGATACAGAAATGTACTGTATAATTCCAGTCATTTTTTTCTCAGGCTGCTCGAAAAATCTGTCAGTGCATTTTTCAGCAAGCCTTCGAAAAAGTGCACAGTTTACCTGAAATTTGTGAAATTATGTCTAAAAAAGTGCTGAGAAAAAGTTCTCTATTTGTAGCTTTGGGAGAATGCCATTTCTCAGCGAGTTGGTGACATTTATTAGGGAAAAGTCAACCAGCCTGTGACGAGACGTGAATGGACAAACACGATGCCACAAGAGGCATCACTGAAAAACCCATCATGGCAAACATACCACATGTGAACTGTGACTGCACAGAGCACTGACTTCAGTTCACAATCAGGCATTCCAATGAACGTTTCTTTAAAAAGCAGTAAATCAAGTGATAGAGAGGGAATAATTCACTGAGTCTATGCTGAAAGTCACTCTTATAAAGCCAGACAAAGAAAATGAATCACTTCGTAAATAATGCACAATCCCTCAGCTAACCTTTCTGATGCAGTGGGACCACACACACAGAAAAAGATACACAGAAAGCCATTCATAATTTAAATGACTGTCTAGTGTCTCTGAAATAAACGACTGACTGGATAGAATGAGGATACCAATGATAAACGTCTAATTTATTTTCCTCTGCATTAACTGGACAGTACTCCAGTTTAAAATGTGTCAGATGCTAATCTATCCCCGGCTGATTACCCATAATCCAGTGGAGTGAAGTTTTGGGTTAAAACTTAAAATAAAGTTAAAACTTTATTGTATTTTGGTTTTTAAAAAGCACACGATAAATACAAATAAACAGCAAACTGTGGTTTTATGTCCTAAGGGATAGTCTGAGAAAGTTTCGCTGTGTAGCATCCGCTCTGCACTGAAAAATGTGGAGTAGGATTTACTTGAAAAAACCTTGGAAAGTTTTTCACTCAGAAAAGGCTAGTAAATTAACATAATTTTCCAAGTAAAAGCCTAAACATAATTATTAGTAGGTTTAATTAGACATTTTTAAGTTAAGAAATTCCCAGTTAATTTTGTTGACTCTTTATTTGTAAATATTACATTATGTTATGCTTATCACTGTAAAAAAGTGTACAGATTAGTCTTCCTTTTGCAAATTTTGCACTCACATATTTTAAGTAAAACTCATACATTGAATTAAATAAAATCTGTGAGTTTATACAATTTACTTTAACAAGGTAACACTGGAAAACCACCATGCTATTACAGTATGTGGTTCACTTGCAAACATGCAAGTAAGCATGTAGACAGGCTGTTATCTTTCTAAGATAGTATGCCCACTCAAAAAAGTATGCCACACAAAAATTTAATAGCCAAATGAACACAGAGACCTCAAAACTTGGTACACCACACACAACTTTTTTACTTAAAGAATCCTTGTAAACATAACAAACGGCTCCAAGTAAAATATACGTTTTTTAACTTTCATTTCTACTTAGGCAGTTCCATTTGAATTTACTTATGTATTAAAGTAAAATAAATAAAAATTAAACCTCAAGTAGCTTATTGAATTAAACGTGATATTTTGAAATAAAAAGGCAAAATAGTATTTGTTTGTAAAATTTACTTAACTGATGCTATCTTTATTTACACGTTCAAAAAATCAGTTTTTACAGTGTGTATGCTCATTCTTGCTGGATTTTTTAATCTTTTTTTTCTTTTTTTGCATGTATTAGTATTTTTTCCAGCAAAGACTAATATTTAAAATGAAAATAATAGTGAGACAGTTAAGATATTTACAATGTCATACAATTATATTTAAAAAGCTGTTCTTTTGAACTTTATATTAATGAAATAATTATTGAAAAAATAAAATGTATCACGGTTTCCACAAAAAATGTAAACTGTTTTCGACGTAGATAAAATTCAGCTTTGGAATCAATTACATTTTAAAATGACAAATACAGTTTGTAATATTTCACAATAATACTGTTTTACAGTTTTTTTGTTGTTGTTTTTTTTTTTTTTACATCAAATAAATACAGCCTTGGTTAGCATAAAATACTTATTTCAAAGACAAAGAAAATATTACAGACACCGGTAGTGTATCTTGTTCTATTTCGACACAATCTGTTTTCTAAGAACAGATTG
Source organism: Carassius auratus (assembly GCF_003368295.1). Lineage (NCBI taxonomy): Eukaryota > Metazoa > Chordata > Actinopteri > Cypriniformes > Cyprinidae > Carassius > Carassius auratus. Next base: position 7,275 of record NW_020523360.1, read on the forward strand.
GCAATAAACACCCGGCATGTGAGTGACACATAAAAACAGCTGATGCAGGGAATGCAGGGAAGGACCACAGACCCACTGTCCAGCTGTTTGTTTCCTCCCAATGATTTATTCCCATCACTCCCTGTAAATCCAGCCAGACTGTAAAATCTGTGGGCAAAATCAAAAAACAAAAGTGAAAGCACAGGGTGTCTAACTGTGAGTGTTGTGTGCTTGTATGTTTGAGACGTGATTGAATGGCCTACAACGGTGCATTGATGAACAAAGAGGAAAGATATGCTTATAATGAACTCTGCAGATAGAAGATCTGGCAAGGCCTCCTGGCCTGCTGACAGTGGAGGCTTTCCTCCGCCAGAAACAGTGAGAGAAGCCCATAGTGGACACAGCTGTTATTACTGCCATAACAGCTGTCACCTTTGCAACACAGTAATTCTCTCAAGCAACTCTTTATGTTGTAATAATTTCCCATATATCTACATTATTCTGTTTATATCCACCCCCACCCACAACTCTCTTTTGCTTTTGTAGATTATTGCCTCTGCAAGGTAATAATTCCTCTTTGATGTTACATTTCCATCTGTATTTCTTTTTGACATCCTTTAAATTTGACACGATCCCAATATCATTCTTCCACTGAAAGTGTCCTGTCGCATTATCAGCATTCAGAGCCTGAAGCCTCTTCCTGACAAGATTGGCTATGTTACCCATCTTCATTTATTTGTGTACTTGTGTGAAGTGAACAGAGAACAGATAACTTTTATTTAAGATATAAAGGATGAGGATCGAATTGAAATGAATACATTATGCATAACTACTAAAGGTTCATACTTCACACTGGTTTTGCACTCTTTGTTTAGGCTTTGAAACTGGCTGTCATAAAAAATTGTGGAATCTGAGACCCCTTAAGGTGGACCGCATAAAGCTGCACTCTCCACTGAAGCAATAAAAATATGTTTGCAGATCCCCACGTTTCAGTTAAACATATAAATTCAAAAATAATGACTGGAATGAATCAGTTATCATTAAAGGTCAAAGAAACAAAAACCTGTGGGGTAGCAATTGTGAGTGGGACCTGGACAAGAAAGACAAAAGAGGACAGAAATATAATAGCAATACATATTCACTTAATACTAAAAAAGAATAAATAATAGTAGTAAACACATTAATCTGTAATGCTGCAGGTTTTAAGATTCAATCAGATACATTTAGAAGTAATTTCAGTCTTAAAAAAGATATTATATCTATTACAGTAATTAAACCTTTCAGGGTGCGTACTGGACAGAGGACTCAGATGCAGAGTAAAGAAAAGGAGAATCTTTATTCTTGCCACAAAACACAAAATTACATAAACTATAATGAAATGCTCTGGCGCACACAGAGATCTCTGAGCTGGCCGGCACACTGCGGACCACTCGCGCTGCCGGATCTCCGAATTACGGATCCTTTGACAAAAGAACAGAAGGTGAGACTGATACTGAGAATCATGCAAAACATGGGCAAAGAAAAAACAATCTACTCACGACCACAGACAGAAAAGCAGAGACATATAAAGGAGTGGGGGAACGAGCGACAGGTGGGGAAGAATCAGCTCGTGATCTTCACAACCCCGCCATGATCAGCGCTGATTGTCCAGACCACGAGCTACTGAACAGACAGGACAACACAGACCACAGGGGAAGCTGAGACGGCGCCCTGCACCGTGACACCTTTTCTATCCAGGGTGGTCCTAACAGAGACCTGGCACAGAAAAGTGTGTGTGTACAGTGGGGAAAATATTTCTTTGACCCCTGCTGATTTTGTAATTTTGCCCGCTTAAAAAATTAAGGGTCTGTAATTTAATGGTAGGGTTATTTTAACGTTTAGAGACAGAATACCAACCACAAAAAAAAATAAAAAATAAAAATAAAAACATTATATAATGGTTAAAAATATTATTTGCATTTGAGTGAGTGAAATAAGTATTTAATCCATGTAAGGGAAACAGGTCAATTTAGCTCAAAGGGAATCATTTAAGATTTTAAAGGGAATTTGAACAGAATCACTGTTTCACGGCTGGTCACGGAGACGCCCTGCGATTCAGTGAACTAGCCGTTTAACATCAAATCTGCGCTGGATACTAATATCCAAACTATAGTGAAACACTATCAATTAGCACAGTAACAAGATCGGCAGTTTAAGACATTAACTTGTAAGCACAAAACACAAGATACTTCTCTTTTCAATATGAATAAGGCTTTATTAGATAAATCTAAGACATATAAACTAATCTAACACATAAACGCACGCACACACACATTCACACAAGTTGCAGGAAGGTCGAAAGTTAGGGAAAGATGAGTTTAAGAGAATGGAAATATGGAATCCCAAGTTAACAGCAATACGTTAAATTGCATAGACATGAACAACCATCAATCACGTAATTAGCCCTTGCATTGAGTTCCTCAATGTGACTAAAATTATATTAGATACACCAGCACAACAAATATCTGGGGATACGTTGCCTTAGTTTCCTGTGAAAGGGACTCCCGTTGAAAGGGGTATCCCGGTGTCGCTGATTGGCTGGAAGTTCAGTAGTGAAGTGACGTCTTGGGAAGCCCGTGGTTGTTGGGCGTTGGCTGAAAGTGCAGAGTCGTGTGCTCTGGTCGAAGTTGAACGGGCATCCGAGGTCAGGCGTCGGAGACTCGACGTTACAAAACTTAACTCAGAACACGAAACTCTCAAACGGAAAAGAAAAGAAATAAAGTTTGACGAGACTAGGTTGTGTTCCTTCTCATTGTGGCATAAGTAGCAGCAGGCAGGCACGCTGGAACCGCGCTCAAAGAACCATGATGACTAACCGCATGGCTAGATGCTACAAGCTAAAGCTAGGTAGCAAAGCTAAAAGCTAAGAGCAGGCATGACTGATAGCACAAGCAATGCTAAACTAAAAGCCGACATGGCTAATAGCAGCAGCTAGACTAGAACTAAAAGCAAGATTTAATCGTGTCCAAAGTTTTTAAACTTCCTTGTTGGCCACCCCTCAAATGTTGCCTTGACCAATCAGATATGGTCCTGGGGTCTGGGGTATCATAAATCATTGTTTATCTTACCAAGCATGTGGTTCTTGCCTCACAGGGTCTAATTTTGGACATGATTCCTATAACATGATTATGATATATTTTACAAATAAATGATTGTCAGGACAATATCAAGCAAGAAAATGCGATTATTTGAATACTAGACATGACTAGGTATCCTATAGTTATCAAAAGACATACCCAATAAGTGATTATACATGATAGTCAAATGTGTGGGTTACACGTAAATGAATATGGAGTTAAGCAATGGAATGATTCATTCATAAGTCTTTTTTGAGTTCATTCTGGTCCATATATAATGTATAAAAAGCAGTTTCTTTGCCATTCTCTGGCAAAGGGACTTTTCTGTGAAGACAAAGGTTTAAAGCCCTTCCCCCTTATGAATTTCAGTCTGGTTTCACTGGCTGGGGGGGGAAGTCAATGCAAGTATTTAACTTGATCTCCTGGGTTTACATGTGATGTCCAGCGTTGCATTCCAATCACGAACAATAAATTTGACAATCTCTTCTTCGAATTAAAATTGTCAATAATTGTTCTATTGGTGTTAATGTTGAAAGCTGTTGTGTGAACAAGTTGGTTGGTTGGTTATCTTGCTTGGTTCTTGTGGCACTAGAACTGATTCATGACTTCCTGAGGAATTCAGCTCATGTTTCAATGCACACAGCTCTGATAGACTCTTTGATTTGTCTGATTTGACTCATTTCTGCTACATATATCCCCCTTTCGATCGGCGAGGTGTTTAGGTGAAGACATCGTCGATCGCTGGAGAAACAAAGGCAGAAGAAGCAGACAAACACAGCAAACAGCAAGACAACACCTCCATGACAGTTACTGTACTGGTGCAGGCATCAGGTTATTTAGGTACACGTGGTTAAGTTCAATTAGTCAATGTAGTTTAGCACATTGAGGATAGTTTAGATCGTCTTGGAAATTGTTTTTATTTTGATTCATCAATCAAATTTGTGGTTAACTTTGTTTGGTTCTTCTAGGTTGTCTTACTTTACATGTTTACCATTAGTTTTCTAGTAATTTCATTTTCAATTCAATGAATTGACCTATCATGCATGGAGCTCTCTGGCTTCCATTCAGTTTAGAGTGGCTGGCGGATATTAGGTGTTGCGAGTCAATCCTAATATCAGACCTTCGACCCTCGCAGGGTGTCTAGGCGTTTCACCTACTCAGGAAAGAGGGGAAGGAGAAGGATAGGTAAAAGAAGAACAAAACAAAACAAGGCTGCTGTGGGTTTTCCTAGCATGTGTTACAACTACTATTGAGCTAGGATGTCAGGTGCAGCTAGTGTGTCGTGAACCTTAACTTAGTGTCAGGTGTTCTACCTATTGTGAGGATGGCTGCACGTTTCTTCATGGTGGGTATGTGTAACTTTGTTACGCTAAAAGTTGGATATTCTACCTGTGGGAAGAATATGTTTGTTGACTGTGTTATCAGTAGATGTGTTTACCTCTGGGTGTAGGTAATGTTGTGTATTACTGGTGTAGTGCATGTGTGGTCAGATCTGTTCAAGTCTGTGTTGTCTCCCCCTTTTTCTAGCATGTCACTTAAGACTGGCTCTCAGCATCCTTGGCTTGGATGAGGGCGTGTCCATGGTCTAATGAGGGGTCAGTCCAGCAAGGCAGGAAGTTCTTTAGCAGACAGTCGGAGGCAGTTTGGCATGGCTGTGTGAAGCTGAGTTGCAAAACTTGTCTCCTATGTTGCATTCTTCTTGTGATGCCTTCTGGCTGTAGCAGACTTTCTGACCTTCTGTGCTCTGGTGGTTGCTGTTGCACAGACAGGGAATTTGGAACTTGGAGTTGGAGTTCATTTGACAGTTTGTTAGTGACTGAGGTGATGTCCTTTAGTACCTCAGATTTTTCATCAACAGTTGGCCGTTAAAGACTTGTTCATTCTGGGTTGTTGTTGAACAGGTGCTTGTCATCTCTGATGTGGTGCACCAGGGGATCACCGGTCTTCCATTCTGTCGCTGGTCACAGCGAGCATGACTCAACTTTGTGGTCATATGCATGTAAATTGTCTTGAAGGAACTCTCTTAGTTGTTCCATGACTTGTTCCGTGTCTTCTAATGGTAAGCGGTCATGTTCTTGTGCATACTCAGCACTGTGCATGTCTGAGTGGTGCTGAGGTGGGTTTTGTTGTCGCTTACCCACACGAGTTGCTCTTGGATGAGTCAGGTGATTACCTTTGGATATCTGGTTAGGTTTCCAGATGTTATCCTTTTGGTTTCTTGAGAAGCGTGGCTGGTCCCATGGATTTTTCCAGCAGTTGGGCTGGAAGCGGTCGTGGATATGGGCGTCACGTTCTCTGTGCTCTTGATGGAAGACTCTGGTGTTGTGATGCCACTGGGTGTCGTCCAGTGCAAGGCTTGAGTCTTTGTTGACAGAGTTCAAGAGTGTGGATGTTTTGTTACCTTTCTTTGAGGCCAACTTCTGCTTGTTATAGGCCTTCTGTGTTAGGTCACGCAACTGTTGGATGGTCATGGAGTTCGGACAGGCCATGACACCTAGATGGTGACTGACTCCAGGGTGCAGATTCTTTAGGAAGAGGGTTTTGAAGTTCACATCCTCTTCAAGGTCAGAGTTGTTGTGTGCACCAAAGTAGGATTGTCGGAGTCGGTTGTAGTAAGCTTGTGGAGTCTCTTGACGACCTTGTTTGGTTTCCAAGGCAGTTAACAGTCCATGTTCAGACTCTGGGTCTGTAAACTCTTTAATCAGGACCTCACGAAGTCGCTGGTAGTTTGACTTGGTTTGACTGGGCTGTCGATCTAGAAAGTTTCGTACCTCGGAACTGGACGTGGCTCTAAGGAGGTATAACCAGTCTCTGTCAGTCACATGAGGTCTCACTTCCAGGTGAAATTCGATATCTCGCAGATAAGCTTGGATGTCGGGGCTCTCTGTGGAGTTCGGGTTGAACCTGCTGATGTTTTTAGACAGCTTGTTGAGGTCTTTGATGGTCATCCCGTGTGCAGCTTCAAGGCCTTGGACGGGAGGTTTTCTTTCGTTGGCAGGAAAGGGTTGTGTGGCGAAGGCAGGTGAGGTTTTGGGTTGTGGCCCTTCGCTCCTTTCGTCATATGCCAGTTCTTGCACGTGGGACTCTGCTCTGCTCAGCAGTGATGAGGCTAAGAGATGTTTCTCTTTTCTTGGCTCTAGTTTGTGCTTGTAAGCATTTTGGAGTTCTTTTCTGACCATGTAGAGCTCATCGTTGGTATCGTCTAGTTGTTGGGTCAGATTGTCCATTTCAGTTCTGTACCTTTCAAGGTGGTCTTTCAAAGCACTGATTTCAGAATTCTTGTTTCTGATGTCTATCTTGGCTTTCTCTAGTAGCTGTTCGGCATACTGGAGTCTGTTTACCAGGTCTTTCTGAGCAGCCGTTGCATGTTGCTGGTCGAGCTGAGCTGCTGCCAGGGCTGCTAGGAGCTTCATAACTTGTTCCGTTGTATCCTGCTCCCTCTCGATGGGTGCTTTGAGTTGATTTTGAACTTTCACTTCCAGCTTGTCTATGCGACGTTGAGCACGTGTCAGCTCCTCTTGAAGGTGGGTGATGTGCTTGTCGCTCAGTTTCAGCTGGGTGGTGAAGGCATAGCTTAGTGAGCTCGTGATCTTGACTAGCTCCTCGTGGTTGTTGTTCTGGCTTGAATCTTGTGTCAGGAATCTTCTCAGGATTAGGATTATTATTAAAAATAATAACAGTTCAAATGTCTTTGGAGTGAGGCTGTCTGTTATGCCTCTCAGCCAAATGTTCACATCTTCCCCATGGGAAATGGGGTCTGCAGTCTGCGGCATGTTGGCACGCTGGGGAGAAGAGAGACTGACACAGATCTGTGTGGAGTAAAAGCCTATGTGTGGTGGGACAACTAAGTGTTGTATCAGTGATTGTGAACCACTAGTGAAATGTGGTGATGACTGTGTTGGTCTCAGGGTGTCTAAGTAGACTAGAGATGCAAAGACTTTGTCACTCTAATGAGGAAGAGGAAAAGAGAGACAGAGGTGAAAAACAAATTTGCTACTTATGCCACAATGAGAGGGAACACAACCTAGTCTCGTCAAACTTTATTTCTTTTCTTTTCCGTTTGAGAGTTTCGTGTTCTGAGTTAAGTTTTGTAACGTCGAGTCTCCGACGCCTGACCTCGGATGCCCGTTCAACTTCGACCAGAGCACACGACTCTGCACTTTCAGCCAACGCCCAACAACCACGGGCTTCCCAAGACGTCACTTCACTACTGAACTTCCAGCCAATCAGCGACACCGGGATACCCCTTTCAACGGGAGTCCCTTTCACAGGAAACTAAGGCAACGTATCCCCAGATATTTGTTGTGCTGGTGTATCTAATATAATTTTAGTCACATTGAGGAACTCAATGCAAGGGCTAATTACGTGATTGATGGTTGTTCATGTCTATGCAATTTAACGTATTGCTGTTAACTTGGGATTCCATATTTCCATTCTCTTAAACTCATCTTTCCCTAACTTTCGACCTTCCTGCAACTTGTGTGAATGTGTGTGTGCGTGCGTTTATGTGTTAGATTAGTTTATATGTCTTAGATTTATCTAATAAAGCCTTATTCATATTGAAAAGAGAAGTATCTTGTGTTTTGTGCTTACAAGTTAATGTCTTAAACTGCCGATCTTGTTACTGTGCTAATTGATAGTGTTTCACTATAGTTTGGATATTAGTATCCAGCGCAGATTTGATGTTAAACGGCTAGTTCACTGAATCGCAGGGCGTCTCCATGACCAGCCGTGAAACAGTGATTCTGTTCAAATTCCCTTTAAAATCTTAAATGATTCCCTTTGAGCTAAATTGACCTGTTTCCCTTACATTTATAATGGTGGAGAATGTGGGCAGGCACGCTGAAACCGCGCTCAAAGAACCATGATGACTAACCGCATGGCTAGATGCTACAAGCTAAAGCTAGGTAGCAAAGCTAAAAGCTAAGAGCAGGCATGACTGATAGCACAAGCAATGCTAGACTAAAAGCCGACATGGCTAATAGCAGCAGCTAGACTAGAACTAAAAGCAAGATTTAATCGTGTCCAAAGTTTTTAAACTTCCTTGTTGGCCACCCCTCAAATGTTGCCTTGACCAATCAGATATGGTCCTGGGGTCTGGGGTATCATAAATCATTGTTTATCTTACCAAGCATGTGGTTCTTGCCTCACAGGGTCTAATTTTGGACATGATTCCTATAACATGATTATGATATATTTTACAAATAAATGATTGTCAGGACAATATCAAGCAAGAAAATGCGATTATTTGAATACTAGACATGACTAGGTATCCTATAGTTATCAAAAGACATACCCAAGAAGTGATTATACATGATAGTCAAATGTGTGGGTTACACGTAAATGAATATGGAGTTAAGCAATGGAATGATTCATTCATAAGTCTTTTTTGAGTTCATTCTGGTCCATATATAATGTATAAAAAGCAGTTTCTTTGCCATTCTCTGGCAAAGGGACTTTTCTGTGAAGACAAAGGTTTAAAGCCCTTCCCCCTTAGGAATTTCAGTCTGGTTTCACTGGCTGGGGGGGAAGTCAATCCAAGTATTTAACTTGATCTCCTGGGTTTACATGTGATGTCCAGAGTTGCATTCCAATCACGAACAATAAATTTGACAATCTCTTCTTCGAATTAAAATTGTCAATAATTGTTCTATTGGTGTTAATGTTGAAAGCTGTTGTGTGAACAAGTTGGTTGGTTGGTTATCTTGCTTGGTTCTTGTGGCACTAGAACTGATTTATGACTTCCTGAGGAATTCAGCTCATGTTTCAATGCACACAGCTCTGATAGACTCTTTGATTTGTCTGATTTGACTCATTTCTGCTACATCCACAAGCAAAACATGACTTTGTACTTGGTGCAAAAACCCTTGTTGGCAAGCACAGAAGATGTTTTTTTGTAGTTGGTCACCAGGTTTGCAAACTCCTCAGGAGGGATTTTGGTCCATCAACTTTACAGGTTCTCTCTAAATCCTTAAAGGGGGGGGTGAAATGCTATTTCATGCATACTGAGTTTTTTACACTGTTAAAGAGTTGTTCCAAAAATACACTTCTTGAGACGGCACCGGTTTGTCACAAGTTTCGGAAAGTTTTTTTCGAGTATGGCTCTGTGTGACGTTAGATGTAATTTAGACGGAATTTCCTAATATGGGTCCTGAGGGCACTTCTGCCGGAAGAGCGCGCGCTCCCGTATAGCAGAGCAGAGAGAGCAAAACAGACTTCACTGATCAGAGCGAGAGCGTCGCGAAATGTCACAAAAGAAGTGTATTTTTGGTTGCCAGGGCAAGACAACCCTGCACAGATTACCAAAAAAACAGCATTAAGGGACCAGTGGATGGAGTTTATTTTTAGATGCTTGTTTTACAAACAAAGCCCAGTTTGACGCCGGATTTGCACATCGTTTATTTCTTAAGGATAATGCAGTCCCAACGAAAAAGGGTCACGATCGTATGTTGGAACCGCAGGCGGTGAGTAAAACTGCTTCAAATATCTCTGTGTTATTAACTTAGCTATCGGCGTGTGAGCACATCATGTAAACAACATGTGATGTTGTCATCAAACTGCACTTTCCACATGTACAGCTTTAAAAAAAAAAAGACGACATAAAGTGGAACTTAGTAATTTTCCAAAACCGCTAAGCAAATATAAACAGTTTCAGTACATACCACATAGAGACGTTGTTGCTGATGCTGCTCTTGTTCAATTTCAGCCTCTGGATCTGATTCTGGATCATAAATATACGCTGAATCTGACTGTTAGCCATGGTTTGTTTTGGATGATGGTTTTTTCCTCACGGTAATGTCACAGCTTCCAAACGCTCTCAACTCAAAAGCCTACTGGCGCTCGTGATTCTTTAGCTCCGCCCACACGTCACGCCTCCAGCCGGTCGTGTTTTTTCCGGGAAAAAACGGTACAGACTATCTTTCTCTTATGAATATAATAAAACTAAAGACTTTTTGGAGTTATGAAGGATGCAGTACTACTCTATAGGTACTCAAGATTAACAGGATATTGAGTGAAAACGAGCATTTCACCCCCCCTTTAAGGTTTCTTGTCTGTCGTTTGGCAACTCAAAGTTTCATCTCCCTCCACAGATTTTCTATAGGATTGAGTCCTGGAGACTGGCTAGGCCACTCCATGACCATAATGTGCTTCTTCTTGAGCCACTCCTCTGGCCCTGGCGGTGTGTTTCGGGTCATTGTCATGCTGAAAGACACGATCTTCAGAGTTCTGGCTGAGGGAACGAGGTTCTTGTCCAAGATTTCACAGTACATGGCCCCGTCCATTTACCCCTCAATGCGGTGGAGTTGTCCTGTACCCTTAGCAGAAAAACAAAGCATAATATTTCCACCTCTGTGCTTGACTGTAGGGATGGTGTTCTTGGGGTCATAGTCAGCAATTCTCTCCCTCCAGACCCGGCGAGTCAAGTTAATGCCAAAGACCTACATTTTGTTCAAAGCACTTTCTCCCAAGCCTTCTCTGAATCTTTAAGATGTTCATTGGCAAACTTTAACCGGGCCTGTACTGTACATGTGTCTTCATTAGCAGGGGGACCTTGCAGCACTGCAGGATTTCAGTCCATTGTTGAGTGGTTTGTTACCAATGTTTTGCTTGGTGACTGTGGTTCCAACAGCCTTAAGATCATTAATTTGTAATTTGTGTACAGCATAACCATGGAAACCGCTATTTTTACAGCTCCAAAAGTGGCACCTAGTGGCAAAGAATGAATTTATATTTTCATTCAGACCAATTAAATATATATCTTTTAAAGTGGGGGGTCAATATGATAATGTTTCATGTTGACATCAACATGGTCCGTACTAAATAAAAAAATATAATAACAAAAAAACGTACAGACACATTTTGAATTTTATGAAATATGATGTAATAAAAAATAGGCTACTCATTTATTCAGATTTATTTAAAAGAGAAGCCAACAGCTTCAGATGACATGAGATGTGAAAACACAAACCCTCTGTTGTAAACACCCACAATGTTTGCTTTAACCGCTAATCTTTTCCAAACGAAGCAAAAACCATTGCCTCAGAGTTTTCTTTGATGTGGGCTGGTGCCGTCTCAAGAAGTCTAGATTGGCCATGCATATATGAAACTATTGCTTCAGTGTGAGCTTTATCTGGATTAGGGGAAATTACCCTGACAACTAGAAAGGAATCCATCTGATGAGAGAGTAATTAAGAGGGATATGCTGACTACACAAGGTTTACAGGAGAGCAATGTAAACATGTTGAGTATAGAGAGATCTCTGAAGCTCAGCCTAATGCTCTCATGGCTAATTGAATCAAGTAATTTTTGGCATCTTCGCTCCATTAAACTATGCACTGACTCCCAAGAGTAAAGCATCTCCCTGCTGTCCTCTCATCCCTAAAATTTTCCTATCACTTTTAACATTTAAAATGACTCAAGTACAAAAGTTTGCAACAAGTCACCTCAATTTTTAGATTAATGAGGATTTTCTGAAACGTCTCTGCACTTCAAAAGTCCTGAAAGATAGAAAGAGAATGAGCTGTGTCCCAGTGGCAGTCACAGTGTGATGTTCAGAGATGTTAACATTGTTTGCAAACTCTGACATTTTAGATACATTTTAGATATATCATTCAAACATACACTGCCTTTTCCAAAAAAAAAAAAACAAAAAAAAACATTTGGATTTAAATAAGTAATTACTAAAAAAGTATTGGATGTGATCATTATTGCAGTGTATGTTTCTCAACAAAAGTTTTAACTCAGCCGATGCAGTGTGTAGCTTTTTATTTCTTAAACAACCATGTCGGAAGTGTACCCATGTATTTGGTGACAATCGACAATCATATGACAAAAACAAAATTCATCAGGCTCAGTTTGTGAAAGAGTGGTTCATTGAGCATGAGGAATCGTGTTCACACATGAATTATCAACCACAGAGTCCGGAGCTTAACCCTATTGACGTTAGGATGTACTGAGTCAACTTTACAGAGTGGTTCGACTCTCCCATTGTCAATACCTCAGCCAAAAATGAATGCAACTCTTGATGGAAATGAATGTTGTTATGTTGCAAGAACTTGTTGAAATAATCCCTCAATGAAAACACAATGGAATGAAAGCTAAAGGCGTTCCAATATAATTTGAGTGTTTTTGGACAGGCAGTGTAAAATCAACTCCAACACATCCCAAAGACTTTCACTGGGGTTCAGTTTTGGACTCTGTGTTGGGCGATCTTTCACAGTTTGAGCTTGGTGCATCTTGACATTGTCATCCTGGAATATGTACATTGGTATGTCTTCCGACAATAAAAAGCGAAGCACTGTATCGGTTACGTTTAAAAGACTTGTTGCCAAACATACAACATGCCAGAAACATGCCGATCACTGCAATCTTGATCCAATCATAATAACACAAGTATTTGCTTATTTAAATCCAGACGGTGACCTTTTTTGGCCAGACGGTGTATACAAAAAAAAAAATATTTAAACCAGTGCAATTTTAGGATTTTTGGACTGATTTTGAAATATAGAAGAAAATTCTGATGAAACTGTACTTCAAAATGTAAATGTATTAATTTGATGTTTCTTTGTAATTCTGCATGGCCACTGTTGCTGCTGTGCATTCGCTAGTACTGTACTTCTCAGATGAACTGTAGTAAACAAGCTGTTAAGAAAATCCTTTTGAATTCTATGTACTTAAATCTTTAAGTTGACTGAACTAAGATCTTAACTTGTAAAACAGTTACCAATACTCAAGTTTTTATAGTAACCTCTAGTTACCTTCACAAAGAAATTGTAAGTTTTGTCAACTCAGAAATGAGCTAAATGATTAAAATCCAGCCCTAATCAGCACCATGTACAAGTTAGCTATTTAGTGGACTAAACGATTGTCTGTGCATTGATATTAGTAAAATAGGATATCAACAGCACTAATAATACATGCATATACCCTAAAATCTGTCAAATTATCTACAATGAGTATAGATGTAACTTTCCTTTCAAACAGGTCATGATCCAGGCCTCTCCCATGCAAATGGCAAGGATAATGCTTTTTCTGGCGCTGCTTTTGAATTTGCAGGTGCATTTCAATGCTGCCTTAGACATGTCAATGTGCAGTACTGCCACCTATCGACTGGAGTATGGAACTGTGTTATTTCTGCTTCCAAACGATTCAATTTCCTGACATTTGTATGTAAACCAATCTCATTAATTTAACTAATTATATCTAACCTGTTCCACAGCCAGCTGTATTTAACCACATTCATAATAGATTATTGCACCACTTTGAATTTTATTATATGGACCAAAAAAAAAAAAAACTAGACACTTTTCAAAATATCTTCTTTTATGTTCCACAGAAGAAACAAAATCAAAGAGGGGTTGAACAACACGAGGCTGAGTCAATTTTTGAGTGAACTGTACCTTTAACTTTCTTCTATTCCTCAAGCTAGAGAGTTTCAGGTTCCTTTTCTTGTTCTCATTATAACCTTATATTATCTCCTATCATAGCCTCTATAACATATGGTACGGAAAAAGAAATGGCGATAGATATTTGTTTTCACTGGCTGGAGAGTATCTGCTATGTTTACTGGCAAGCAATACTTGTAAACATGTGACCACCCAGTTTTGTCTGTTTCTAGAATGTTTCAAGGTGGCCAGCCTTTGTATAAACAGAACAAATCTTAAAAGAAAAGAGACCCAAGCAAGACCAAATACCAGCTTTGAACTGAGTCAGATCTCTTGGCAGTGTGTGTCTGTGTGACTGAACAAGGTAATTTCCATCTTTCATTTTATAGGTACTTAAAGTTACTCATTTCTCTATGGTAAAAGAGAATGATCTCAGGTAAAACAGCTTTCAGTTGCTCTCAGGTGAAACTGCTTGTATTATTTGTCAGGTGAATCAGTCCTCTTACATGCTGAGCAGACTACACTCCACAACAATCTACTTGAGTGCCATTAGGATGAAGAACCACAGGGATCAGAAGTTCATGGAAAAATTGAAAGACTTTCATAATGGCTGTTACCATCTCTGATACCTGATTGCCTTGCCAGTCTTACAACAAAGTGGAAAAAAATAAGAGTGGTGAATACAGCAAAAAATAAATAAATAATAATAAATAAATCGGATCACTGCCATCATATTCAAAACACAGATGTTAACGTCACCTGTCTCTTTCCATTTCTCAAAGCCAAAATGTAAATAAATTACAGCATAACCCTTTTTGTTTACAAGATGTTATATAATAAAAATACTCTGACATAATCTGTTAATACAAGAGCACATGGAACAGCTATGCTTTACTTCCCCTAGTAACAACACCACCTTGCAAAATCATCACATTTACCATGAAATAAAACTGGATCTAACTTTACAGACCACCCCAGTAACAAACTTGAGTCTTGAGTGTAACTTAGTTTAACAAACTTCTAAAAAGAACAAACCCCATGCCATCAGACGGTTGCATGACTTAAAGCCAAAACAATGCTTCAGCTATTGCTGACACCCATCGCAGGAGCCCCAGAGCCAAGCAGAGCTGACCTTATCAAAAAAGCAACAAACAGAGAAGTGCTGTCAGAGCTAAAATAAGCAAAGGTCTGAGTCTGATAGTTATCAGCTATAAAGGAGAAAAAAGTAGATATTTTAGTCTTATGGACTACAGGCACAACATAAACACCATGCGTGCAAATGAGTCAGCAGAGGTTTGATTGAGATCACTTTGATTTGTAAAGGGTTGAGAGAATCCAAAGGGATCCATGATATCAAAATATCCCCAAAATGAATTATTGTATACACTATCATTCAAAAGTTTGAGCTCAGTGACATTTTTTTTTTTTTTTTTTACTTTTAAAAATGTAACATTTTCATTCTGCAAATACACATTGAATTTATTCAAAGTGACAGTACAGACATTTCTAATGTTACAAAATATTTTTATGGTCACACCTTATTTTAAAGTCCAATTCTCACTATAAAAAAAAAAAAACATTAATTTTGACTTTTCAATAAACTCAGAATTTGCTGCTTATTAATAGTTAGTAAGGCAGTTGTTAAGTTTAGGTATTGGTTAGGATTAGAGATGTACATACTGTAGAATATGGTCATGCAGAATATGTGCTTTATAAGTACTAATAAACAGCATTTATTATGTATGCTAATAATACGCAACTAGTTAATAGTGAGAATTGGTTCTTATACTAAAGTGTAACCATTTTTATTTTAAATATAAAAAAAAATCTTATAAACTCTTAAATATTAAAGAATCATGAAAAATGTTACCATTCCCACTAAAATATAAAGCAACGCGACTATTTTTAGTGTTGATGATAATAATAAATGTTTCTTGAGCAATAAATAAGTCAATTAGAAAGATTTCAGAAGGATCTTGTGACACTGGAGTAATAGCTGCTGAAAATTCAGCTTTGAATCAAAGAATGAAATCATATTTTTGTACAAAAATATTCAAATAGAGAACAGTTATTTTAAGTTGCGATCACATTTCACAATGTTTTTGATTTTACTGTATATTTTCTATCAAATAAATGCAACCTTGGTGAACATAAGAGACTTTCAAAAACATTAGAAAAGCTTACCAACTCCAAACTTTAGAACAGTGGCGTGTTTGACTTGAAACCCAGGACAAACAGGCAGCAATAGTACAAAACTGATAAAACTTCACAGTTTCTTCAGTTATTTCCCTCCACTGATCCAAACTCTTATAAGTACTGTACGTCACAAACATAATTGTTGTGAGAAAGAACATATTACTTCAACAGATGAAATAGCAGAGGACACAAGAGAGACAGAGAGAGAGAGAGAGTGACAGATAAAGAAAGAAGAGAAACTCCAGCTGAGTGAGTAAATGAATGAGCAAGTGAACAAATGAGAAAGAGGGGCAGAAAAACAGACAGAGGGTGAGAGCTTGGCCATCCAAAGGCCTTACATAACGATTCTCATTTGAAAAGCAGAACACATTGAATTACTCAGTGAACTTTAATGACACGACTGTAATGAGAGCATATCACACAAACACTGTGTGTATCTCACAGACTGAATGTTTATATCTATATCTACACAGCGTTTATCATGCAGGGGTGAATGAAAAGAGAGCCTCTCGTTGATTCTTTCGCTAAATCTTTCTGAGGGGCATCGCATCCTCAAGCACTCTTTCCATCCTCTAAAGTGGACGGATGGCACACACAGTAAAGGTGTCAGGTCTGAAAAGAAATTTGATTAATGGCTGGTTTAATAGATATTCATTCCCAAATGCAATTGCTTTCATGGGATGTAACCAGATTTGAGAATTATTTGATGACGAACTCACATATTTTCCTTTTAATGGCACCGCATAATGAACTGAGGGATCGTTTCAAGTCTATAAACTTTCTTCCATCACCCGATCATGACAGAAAACAAAACTAAAATCGCATGTAATGGTCTGCAAGGTTACATAACTAGGAAGCTCTGTATTGTGTTTCTTAGTCAGTGTTTACTTTCCACAGATAATGATGATTAATCTTGGGTCAGTGAGGTGAAAAGTTCCCGTGGCAATTCACGTCAACACAACCATAATCTGTTATATGACACCAGAGGAGAGAAGACATTATTACAGGGCTTTTACAGAGAGAAATGGCCTCAGGGAGAGTCATAATGAGGACGTCCAAACGAGTAGCACTCAGTGTGTTGTATATATTGTGCATTACAGTGTACAGTCTATGTCAGAGCATAATACATCAGCGAGATGCACTCACACAGCTACAGCAGCCCATCTTTAAATAGGACTTTTTTTCTCTCTAAATATAGGATATACTGCACATATACACATTCAACTGGACAGTTATCATCAAAATATAAAATGACAAGTGTACAAGGAACATTACATATTACAACAAAGCCAATAAATAAAATAAAATAAACCCAGGAGAAAAATGTAATCCATATAGGTAAGTAAAGAAATTGCAGGCTAGCTGGAAGTAGTTTAAAATTAAAAACAAATCGCTGTTGTGCTTTTTCCCTGAAGTGTCTAGTGGTGACACACAGTGTAATAAAATACACTGTGTTCTAAAAGACAAAATAATGACTATATTCTACATCTGATTTAAAGATGTATGCTGAAAAAATAAGTCACAGTGTTGTTTCCATGGGTCAAGGGTTTCTCCTAAACCAGGGGTTGCCTGGAAGTTTCTAGCATGCCTAGTAAGCCCTTGATTAGCTGGTTCGGGTGTGTTTGATTAGGGATGGAGCTAAAGGTGTGTTCATCTCCTCCTATAAAGTTTCCAGAGAGCTACAACAAGTACCCCAACAACCTGAGCACCTCAGATTCATTCTGTTTAGGCATTTAGTGCAATAGTTCAGAGTAGAAGGGTGTGAACAGCTCCAAGTGGAGTGTCACATGTTGTCATCTGGAAATCACAGTAATTAATTACGACATGGCGTGAATGAAGCATACACTCTTACAGGGTAAAACAGTTCATAGACTAACTGTGTAGATGTATAGACAGTTGCCAAATCAAATAGACATTTGGCAAATTAATTTCGAATGTCCAGTCACAGATGTGCATTCATCAGCACTTTTGAATGCAGCTAATCCTATAAGATTTTACGGACATAATTAGTAATGCACTGAAATAGAAATTCTTGGCCAGAACCAAAAATTGTGGCCACAAAAATAAATAAATAAAATCATAATAAATGCTATTTTTAATTTAACCTGTTTGGATTGACAATGTGATTGGTAACGCTTTTTATTTTGATCTTTACATTTTATTTTATTTTATTTTGCTGTTTAATTATCAGGTTTTTTTTCCAAACTATGTAATGAGTTGAATCATTTCCCAGGTGTTTTAAAGAAACTGTGTGTGTGACGCTGTTTGTCCAGAAATGGACAGATTCATAATAGTTGGATTTGTTTCAGTTGATCTGTCAAACAATTTTATCTTGTATAAGTATCTTTTGTATAAAAAAGTGCTTGTAAATGATGTGTGCAAGAAGAAAGAGCTTATCACATATGTGCCATTTATGAAGTATTGCCTAATAATTTTGGTTAACTTTGTGCATGGGTGTCCGTGAAAGGAGTGATCGCATCCTGTGGGACTGTTGTTGGCCTGTAAATGTGATAGTTTCCACATTATTAATGATTTACAGAGAAGGTCCATATTCTTTATTGGATTCCCTCCATCTGGCTCTCAAGCTGCACAAGCCCTTTAAAACGTTGGGTGGATTACTTTTTAAAGACCATATTTCATACTTGGACCATGTTTTGCAGTGGACATTCTGCTTATATCTACAGCAGATTTCCTTTTTTTACAGTTGTTCCCTGAGAGGTTTACTCATTTCAGGGCCTACCTCAGAAATGTAAGTATCTGCAGAATAATCATTTGATAATAATGAAATGAGCCATGCAAAGCCCTTTTAAACCTCTATCTCAGATCAGCTTCCAGCACAGGAGACAAAGACTACAGTCAATATTTATCAGCATTTCTATCCAGATGCCATGAAAGGAAAATCAAATCTTTTACTGACTCTAACCAATTTGTTACACAATTGGATATCACACAATTCTGCACTTCCAGTGTGAGAATCCATTTAACAGAGGTCAATAGCAGCTGTAGGTGAGCTGAAAGAACAGGAGTTTTGTCAACACAGGCTGCATTGATAAAAGCTCCTATTGTGTGGATCACAAGCAAGAGGGAAATATTTGTGTGTATGTGTGATAAAGAGAGAAAACATCACATCGGGATCACAAAACGAATATACCTGAAAACTGAAGAGAGTTAATACGTGTGATAATGACTTGATGGCATTTATTAGTATAGCATCGCTATTACAATAGCTCATATGAAAAAATGTAGTTCGTTAATGAGAACTGACTTGAGTTGAATTATGACCATATTGTCTACTATAGAGCTGCTTTATGGCTGAATCGACTTTCTTTCGCAATGAATGAACCTTGAACATTGACAGATATTGAACTGAACTGAATAAACACTGAATTGAATCGAGCTGAATAATTACATTCTTTAGAGATGCTATTTTATATTATCTCATATTTGATGAAGTTTGTATCAATACTGTAACTTTCTTTCTTATGTGTGTGTTACTCTTTATTTATGGCATGCTTTCTTTATGCAACGTTTAAATTAAAAGTAACTAAAATTACAAGGGAACAGACAAGTAGAATAACTAAAATACTAAATAGCAACACACATGAAAGAAAACCAAACAGATGTATAAAATGGATCATACAGTATGCAATACACAGAGGTAGAGAAATGCAGAGATGGAAGTGAAATAGGAGTGTCAGGGAAACAAATAGTTTTAAGAGCAATGTTGATTGAGGACAAATGAAAATGAAAGTATAAATGAGTGTGAGGCATGTGCAAAAATAATTTAATTAAATAAATGTAAAAAAATGAAAAGGTGGAATGGCAGATTAAAAATGAAATAATGATTTATACCGAATAATTTTTTTTACAAAAGATATAAATATACAGGCATGTGCACACATAGACATCAAAGAGGGGCTTGAACACCTGCCCTTTTTCTTCGTCGAGATAAAGTGCCCTTTTTCTCTGGGGGGCTTTTTTATTATTATTATTATTATTAATATATGTATATATGTGTGCATGTGTGTGTTTCTGTTTGTACATTGCTTTCCCTGTCAAACAAATAAGAAGTCTAAATATCAGGTCAGGTCGAGGAATGTTGAGGCTCTGTCGAGTTTCGATGCCTTTCTCCCCTCCGCGAAGCACAGTAACACACCGATCAGCACAGCAGCAGAAGTGAAGCCCTCCCTCCCTTTCCAGTTGTGTTTGTCTCGGTGTGGAGGAGAGTGGTGATGAACAAAAGAATAAGCTACCTGTGCCTCCAATTTACAGCTAATTTTTCAAAAGACAAAAGGCATAGTTAATTTGTCTTACTAACATCCCTGACTCATGAGCTACCAAGTAATAAGTTAGCTCAAGTTTAGCTAAGGCAATATATCATGGGCATACAGGCTAACTTAATGGAGAAACGACAGCTGAATACAGTAAAATTAATAAAGTCATCAGAATCACCACAATGATATGCAAATCAGGCATTAAGTAATTAAAATGCACAAACAATTTATTGTCCAGTAATGGAGAGAGTAAAGTTTCTGACACACAAATTCACTTATTTTGTTTGATCGATGCTTTCAAAGTGCTTCCACACAACTCTTGTACTCTGTCATTCACCTTATGTGAACCTGCTACTTTTTGACATCCTTTAAGATTTCTAATAAATGTATGATATAATTATAACTGTCAAGGAGCTAATTTCTCTAGGGACTTTCTTTCTGCTTATGTTACTGTTAAATAAGACTAGGCTTGCATTGAGCCCAACAATTATTTTCTCTAATTAATTTCAAGACAAAATAGATGCCCATGCAAGATATCTAACTATAATAAACAAAAGATCCAGCCACAGGATGATAAAGAGCAAAAAAAGATCTCAAGAGATTGGAATAAACCAAGATAAAGTGGGCTAGAAAAGATGAAAGTAGAGAAAGATTTAATTAGATGAGCGTGCATAATTCATCGGCTTCTTTAAGACTGTGATTGCATACTGTCACATGCATAATTGATTAAAAAAAGAACCTGCATAGTCTTTTTACACAAAGAACAAAGATATAATTGAAGATCTTCTGAAAGCCATATCAGTAGGTGCATTTTAGTCCTGTGGAGCAGGAGAAACTGTAATAAAACACCGAAAGAAAAGATAATGTGAAAAATAAAATGTTCCGACCCAGCAGAGGGAAAAGAGGAGCGTAGTTTAAGAGGAGGTGGAATGAGACACAAAGGAGGTGAAGGACAGGTCAAAAATGGTGAAAACTACTGCATATTCGCATTAATCTTTCACTGTCAGGGAGGTCAGAGGTCAATGGACAGTTAACCTAATGAGACCCTAATAATCATAACCGCTGATATCACAATAATGCACTTTCTCTCTGTTCTCTTCAAAAAGACTGTTGGAATCTGAGGATTTCAGCATTTCTACAAAACAAAGAGAATCATTTTACATAATACAACTTTTAGAAATGCAGTGATTTCAGTAATTCAAATTAATTCATTTCAGTAATTCAAATCATTCCCAGCGTTGTTGAGATGCTTCGAATTCAGGATTTGTTTAAAGAATACAAAGACAAACACAGCTTACTAATAAAGATCTCCAGTGTTACAGATAAAATGTACTTTCAAAAATAGCACCTGCAATGTTTTATTTGTTTAATAATTTTTTGTGGGATTCACAACCTCACAAAAAAAATGTATGGATGGATGGATAGACAGTTTTGTATTTTAAATTTAATTTTCGTGCTAGATATATTATACAGTTCATCAACATTGCTAACAACAAGTCTTAGAAAACCTTTGAAGTCATGCGACACATTTTATATTCATGGAATGTGCCAATAATATCATAAAATCAGGCGTTTCTGTATTTTTTTTAAATGATAAAAGACTGCACAAAAGGAAATCACAATTCTCTGCTTTGATAATTGTCTTTTTTAAAACATACTTTAGTAAACCTTGTGCATATGTCATTTATTTGGCACTTCAGTGATACATGAGGTCAAAACTCATCTTTCCCCTACAGCATCAGACATTCAGCAAATATTTTATGAAGTCTGTCTCAAGCATAACTCTGTCTCTAGACCCTGCAGGAAGCTCTGAGTGCTCCAGATCAATAAAGAAAATCTAATCTACACAAGGGGTAAAAAGGGCCAAAATATGAAACACAAAGTAATATATTATTAGAGCAGCGTTACAATAAAATGCTTCCCAATTCATCTGATTATAATGCTTTACCTGGTACGACAGGGGCGCACTAAAGCACAGTTTTAACCCCAGCCCACACAATGAGAGAAGGCCCCAGTGGAGGAAACTATGACATATTAAAATTGATCACAGCAATATACAATGTGTTGGCTGCAGTAGCAGATCCTGACATAAGCACTGATTCACACTCCACCTCTCACCGGCCAAACTGGAGATGGAATGAATGACAACAACATTTTAGAGTGCAGGTAAAGTTATTCAAACTTCTAGAATATATCCATGAACATTCAATTTACTTTATTATTATTATTATCGCATTCCTCTCTTATTAGCTTCATGCTGATTTGCTATCAAAACGTGACAGGGAATAATGTGACAGAGAAATGTTTCAGGCGTTCATTAAATTGACCACCGTCTTCTAATCTTAATCTGTTAGTGTGCCAGGAGGCAAGATTTCATCAACAGCAGCAGGTTGGGACTGTTAGTGCTTCATTTCTTCACAAAGCTGGGTCTTAAATAGGAGTGACACAGTTATCCTCTCAACCTCACCACATGCATACAGTATCTAGGCTAGAAGAAGAACCCCCCTCACCCTTTATTACCTCCAGAGGCCTGTGTACTGGGTGTCTTTATCCCTGTTCCCGACAGCCTAATTAAGCAAGAGTGTAGTGTAGCCCTTTATTGATTTCCTCATAGTGCAAGAGCTCAGAGATGTTTGTTTTGGCCTTGATTAATGATGTTCTCATTAGTGTCTGTTAAAGGGGGCCACATAGGGGCTTCAGGTGTGAGATAGAAGAGTGCTGGGGGTTTCCCTGTGGTATTTATGGAGTCTGAGGTGGGCTGTCAGTAACACGAGCAAAGAGCCTGCTGTCTTACTGTAACTGTGTCTTTACACAGAGAAATCATCCTTAATCACAATGTTCATAATGTTCTTATTCATAATGTCTATCAATGATCAGCGTTGTTTTAGTTATCTTAATAAAAATATTTTCGCTAATTCAGATACAGCTCTAATAAAATAAAATGTATTCCATGAAAATCATGAACTTTAAAAATGTGTGTGTGTGTGTGCTTTTGTTTGAGTGACATATCAGGACTCAACTCTGTATAATGACATGGGTATGACACAGGTATTACAGGAGAGGGTGACTTATGAGGACATAACCCATGTCCCCATTTTACAAAACACTTATAAACCATGCAGAATTAGTTTTTTTTGAGGAAGTAAAAATGCACAAAGTGTCCTGTGAGGGTTAGGGGTAGGGTTGGTGTAGGGCCATAGGATATACAGTTTGTACAGTATAAAAACCATTACACCTATGGGATGTCCACACTTTTCACAAAAACAAACGTGTGCGTGTGTGTGTTTGTGGAGCCATAGCCACATTGCTATTATTTCTGACTGTTTCTTGCTAATGAGCACTGAATGCTTGTACTCTCAATTCACCAGATTCATCTGAAGCCTTTACTTTTGAAACACTTAACATAATCAAATGTAATTTAGGCCTCTTTTGTGCAATAACTAAGGTTTTAGCATGAACTCAATATTCTCTTATCAGCACGTCTCAAAGAATGAGGGGCTATTTGGCTACACCCAAAATGTGCATAACTTAAAAATGACATTGGTCTGTTCCAGCAAAACCTTTCAAGAAATGAAAACACTCCAGCTTTGTTGCTGTGCTAGCTTCATGAACTGAATTATTAGTCTAGGATACAACAGAGAAAAACACTGATTTATGGTGGGGAAAGAGGGGTAATGGGATCAGAAAGGATGAAATCGAGTCTCCCACGTGAGCATGGCTCAACTTGTCTGGAGCAGCTGTATGACCACCAGTCGATGACACTCATTCAGCCCCTGATAGTATAAGCCTTCATATATAATGTTGAAATGTAGAAAATACATTTGGGTAAGGAAGTGACAACAAAAAGTTACATTCCCTTGTGCCATATGTATCTTACTGAAAAGTTATGGTTGTATAAATAATAATAAGAAGAAGAATATGAATAAAAATAAAAATGACTACAGTTATAATACATTCAAACAGTCATTAGTCTCCCTCGATCAGTAAAGCTTGTGTCAAGTAAAATGTGTCAAGCCTCAGTAAATGTGTGTGAGCATGACAGGAGAGCGAGACAGAGATGAATCTGTCAGCAGCTCTTTTGAAGGTCAAATGCAGGTTTTCATGTGTGTTCATTAAAGTGAAAACAGTCAAAATCTGACACACACACATCATTTGCACACTCTTCATCATGACAATGCAGAAACTTACACTAGCTCGTGGAATCCACGGTGTCTATTAAAGGTAAAATAAACTATAAACTATTAACAGATAGATTAGTCACACACACTTAACATGACATCTGCGGCTCATGACGGACCGTCAATCAAAATGCAGATTTAAACAAGACATATACATATATATATAGTACATAAGACATAAGTAAATTTTGCTTTTTTTTTCCTGTACACCTTGTCACACAGCAGCTTTTAGGCATTGCTCTGTTTTTTGTTATGAATCAGGAGGCAGTCCTGCAATAGAAAGTCTATGGAGAGATATTTGGATTGGATTGTTTTTTTGTTTTTTTTAAGAATGCATGATGCTAGAATAAAATGTTTTTAAATACAAGCACTTAAAGAGAACATACGAGTATACTTGCAGTATAAAACTACTAAACAAGCAGTTTACTGAGACCATACTTCAAGTGTACTAAAAATGCTACAAGTATTTAATTAGTAAACTATCAGTAAACCTATAAGTTCACTTTTAGTATAGCTGCAGTACAAACTAAAAACATATGTTTAAACTAGTTGTGTACTAAAGGTTTACTACTGATATACTTAAAGTATACAAAGCCAATTTAGTCCTAAAAAGTATTGAAATAGTACACTTACAAGTACACTGATATTTGTAAACTTACATAAAGTATACTTAAAATTATACTTGAGCTTTACTTAAAGGTGCCATGTGCAAAAATTGATCATCAACCTTAATTGGCATTAGCATTACTAGCCCCGGCCTGACAGGTGTCATAATACCAGTTTCGGCCAACTGATGGACCTGAAAGAAATGAGGTTCGACTCCGAACTTGAAACATTTCTTTTTGATTGGTAAGTAAGATGCTGTTAGTATTTCGCTAGAAGTTTGTTTTATATGTTTGTGTATTTTTTTCGGGAAGTTATAACATAGAAAAGTATCGAAGGTTGTTCGATGTTGACTTGATTTTTTTGCCAGACATGACAGATGGCACCTTTAAGTATACTTAATAAACTTAATAATAAAAAATTAACTTAAAGTATACTTATTTTTGATAAGCTTAAGAGACTTCTTTCAAAAACAATACAAATAAATAAATAAACAGCTCCAAACTTTTGAACAGTAGCAGAAGGTACTAGGAGTTCTAGGAGTTGTCTGAAAAGATTCTTCTATATCAAAAATAAATAAATAAAAAGTATCACCACAATGGGGAGACATTATTGCTCTTTATTCCCAGCATATACCAGCGGCCACCTTATGAGAAGGTGGTCCTATGATTGAAGATATGGAAAAGTTTTGGAAAAGGAAACCTGAGTTTTGGTGGAATTTCTGACTGCTACAATGCAGCTTGTATTTCTATAGTGCTCTAAAGACTCTAAAGGGAAAAAACGAATGCTCTGGAATGAAGAAGGATCTTGTTTCAATAGCTGATTATGGGTGGACACAAGCAGCTCACATTATTGGCTTCAAGTTTGGAAAAAACTATTCTATATTGAATCATGCATAATAAAATACTATTAGTTATCTATAACACAGCACAGTAAGTATTGCTAAAGAGTTCTTCAAAAGAAAGGAGTGTGTAGATTATTCTAGAAAATAGTCATTGTAACTTTTTGAATCAATGCTTCCTCTGTAAAAATGCCTGTTCAGACACATATATCATATCATATCATGTCATATCATATCATACAGATATGATATGATAAACAGAAAGAAGTGTATGTGAGCTAAATGAAAATGAATCAGAACATACAGGGAGATTTCACTGCTCTTCTGTGGCCTTACAAAGGATTTCTACAACAGAGGTGGTTTGCCAAGAACAAATAGCTTGTGATGGATTGTCCAATAAATGAACTTGAAAGCTATGCCAATTTACATTCTATTAATAATGCTGATTATTTATAAGGATGAATTCATTTCAAATCATTTTATTATTATTGCATGTATCATATAGTTTCATTTAGATATACTGTATTATCAAGAGAGCTGTAGCAACATAATTATAGTGGTTTTTAAATTAACAATCAAATAAAAAAGGTAACAACTGGTTGATTATAAAACTCACACATCACGGAACTGCTGAACACTTAGTTCCAATGGGCTATTAAAAAACAGCTATGAAGTTGTTTAACATCACTTCAACCAATTGTGTGAACTTAATAAAAATGACAAACAATTTAGATTTTTATGATGTTACTTGTCATATTTATGGAAAGCAATCTAAGCAGCTAGACAGAGCAACTATCCATTCAAAAACACTGTAATAATGAAAGCATAACAATTTTTATGTATGGCTCAAACATGCATATCTCACTCAAACATGTGCTGCCTTGATCAATAATATATCTTTGCTTCTGAAAAGCTAACTTATTTCAGAAACAGTGATGCATTCATCTGGAGAGTTAACTATTTGAACTTCACTATTTTTAACGACACTATTGACCAACACTACTGAAAGCTGTGGCTGACACAGGTAATAACACACGCTGACTCTCATCTCATCTCATCGTGCAGACTGGACTTTCTCTGACTAAGCAAAAAAAAAAAAGCTGTATACTGCCAAAACATGCTAACATCTGTGGACATACAGACAAATTTAAAGATAAATTAGACACACATTTCTAGATGATGTCACTGTTACAGCACTAAAGCATGTTTCTAAGCAAGATTAGTGACATGACATTCAGCTAAGTATGGTGACCCATTCTCAGAACTCGTGCTCTGTTAATCCATCCAAAGTGCACACACACAGCAGTGAACACACACACTGAACACACACCCAGAGCAGTGGGCAGCCATTTATGCTGCGGCGCCCGGGGAGTAGATGGGGGTTCAGTGCCTTGCTCAAGGCCACCTCAGTCATGGTATTTGCCGGACCGAGACTCAAACCAGAGAATTCCAGACTCAGTGGGGTTTATAAATCATGTCAAATGGCATGACAAATATAATGTAAACAATTGTGCCAATATGGTATTTAGGGGACAAAAAGAAAGAAAGAGATTGCTGGAGCCTTATCTAATATAGCCAGATGCCACATGGCCCACACACGTGTGTGTGTGCGTGTGTGTGTGTGTGTGTGTGTGTGTGTGTGTGTGTGTGTGTGTGTGTGTGTGTGTGTGTGTGTGTGTGTGTGTGTGTTTTAATCCCCCATCAAATGAGAAGACAGCCAGAGAGAGAACGTCTTTGTCTAGTAGATTTCAGCAGTAGATTATCAGACTTTCTAACAATCTCTGTGTGTGAAGGAAGGTGAGTTTTACACCTTTCTGAAACTCTCTCTATTACCTTAAGAACTAAACACACACTAATCCACAGCCACATATCCACACATAAACAGGTGTTTAAACATTAAAATGATCAGGAAAAAGACAATTGCTGCTTTGTTTATTTATTTGTTTAAAATTAAAAAAAATCTATTTGTTAAGTATATTTTAAAATGAAGTTTATTCCTGTGTTTACAAAAATGTCATTTTTTCAGCAGCCATTACTGACGCATGTCCTGATTTTGCTGAGTTAGATGTGTTCATAGGTCAACATATTTTGTTGACCCTGGAACAACATTTTACTTATAAAATGTAATCTTGACCATATCCTTACAACTAAACCTAACCTTAACCATGAGTGATCTTTAAAATCAGAGGAAATGATAGATGAATGACACTGATGTACAAGCACATAACAGTGATTGTAAGCGTAAACTTCACAAAATCTATAAACTTGTTCTTCAAATCTGATTGGTTAATCACAATGTTGTTCCAGGGTCAACAAAGATGTTGTCCCAGGAACATGTCTCGCTTGGTAAAATCAGGTTCTGCATTACTGACCCTAAACGTTTGAACAGTAGTACAAAGCTTTTCAGAGGATGGGAGGTTATGGAGCACAGTGGAGGTTTGAGAAGCTCCTCTGTAACTCCCCAAGGTGCATTTATTTATCCTAAGCTAACTAATTAGTCTGTTAATTAGCTCCATAAACCTGATGATATGTCCCCACTAAGGGCAGTGAGTAATTAAAGCTCAAATGTTAGTGTTATTGGTCCTTAAGTAGCCCAGTGATCACTATCTAATTGGGTACACATATTCCACTCATACTTGGCCACATAAAAGCCACATATAATTCTTGGTCATTTCATGATTAGATTTTAGGAGTAAAATACACAAGCAAGTGTACAGTAAATACCACCTTGCGGGAGAAGAACAGCTCCTGATCCAGTTGCATGAGTTTTTCAATTACAGCGTTAGAGAGTTACATTTAGTGGTGATTTACCATTAGGAAGACAGATGTTTCCTTTAATGGCTATTATCATATTCGTTCAGTTTCCACAGTGACAGGTCATTCTCTGCTCTAAAGACGCAGCACACCAATTTGCATTCTAGAGATTTTTTTTTTCATCTTTTTTTTCCTTGGCCTCCATCTGTTTCTCATTTCCCATATCAAAGTTGTAGAGTTTTTACCTATTCTTTGTTATAGCAAACTGTGGATGACTAACCACTCCACAGGTATTCACAAGACCATGCAATCACAATGACAACCAATCAGAGTGTGAATGACCGGTCTGCACCACAGGTTCTAAGTGAGCACAATTTGTATTCCTGTTTTTCCGATGTCTAGTGCCCATCATACCAATGAGCTTCTAACTGAAAATACACACAATGTGTGATGTGTGGTTCTGTGAACTATCTTCTAAGTATTACAAATATGGACAATCAAGAAGAGGCGATCTACACCAGATACATTGCAGAAGCATTAAATGGCTCATTAAAATTAATTACATATTTGAATGATTTTAGAATAATAAATCTAAGAAGATTAAAGTCACAGTCTTAAATTCTGAAAATGCAATACAGAGCATCAATCCAAACACAATGACGACACCGGACAACTGAACCAACACAGAACTGAACTAAATAATAAAATATTAATAATTATAAGAAATGTTGAGAATGATTTTTGAATGATCATGTGACACTGAAGTAATGGCTTCTAAAAATTCAGCTTTGCATCATAAGAATAATTTTTTTTTTATAAATATATAAATTAATATATTTAAAAATATACTGTTCTATGTACATTGTAACAATATTTCACACTATTACCTTTTTTTTTTTTTGCTGTATTTTAAATAGAATAAATGCAGCCTTAAGAGACTTCTGTCAAAAATGTAAAAATGTTTAAGTGACTTCTTTAAAAAACAAAAAAAAAACTTTGAATGGTAGTATAGATATATTAGATATCTGTGTTAATGTTTTGCAACAAGAACAGTATCCAGCTACACACCTTTTGCTCTTCACATCCTCAATGCATGCCAAGAATAGAATGTCACAGTAAAGATTAGATGAGTAAATTTCTCGAAAGCACTTTTATTGTTTATCCATTTCTACATGTGAAGCCGTGCTTGACGTCAAACACTCAGCTATTCTCAGCCCGAGAGGTGCCTGGCATTTCACACTCTATTCAAAGCCAAATGGAAATGCTTTACATTCTGAAAATGTCCCTTCACAGGCATAGTGTCAAAAACTAGAACTACTCAGCATCTCTAGTAGTGGAGAGGTCAGGAAAACCTGTTTTATTAACTTTAGTTTAACGGTACATTCCACCTTACTTGACAAAACTCTAACAAAAAATGGCTGAACTCCCTGAGCATCCTAACATCACACTGGCCTCAATACATTACAGAAATTCATGAATTCACTATATAGAAGTTGAAGGGCAGGGTGCACTAGGCAATGTGCCAAAGGTATTGCCAAGGAAAGGAATTACGTCCCCTAAAAGGGGCATTTAGTGTTCATTTGGCAAGACTAGATCAAAATTCCAACTCTAACAGTCCTGGCAAAGCACACTGACCCTCAATATGAGTGGCGGTAAAATGCTCACAATCCATCCCCCTCTCTCATCAAGAGCAATGCTCCATGAAAGCTGAAAGGGTGCTGATGGAGTGTCCTCAGGTACCTGCCCAGGTGCTATCAACACAGGCCTGCTTCTGGTGACCCTGGGGTCAGTCACACTAATTACAGTGCTTACAGGGTTAGCACACATCAAGAAGATCCTAAAAAGGGAACCATCGTAAAAAAAAAAAAGTGAGCTTAAAGGGCACTTTTTGAAGGTGACAGATGCAACAGCCTTCCAAACTGTAGCATGATTAACAGTAAAGTGGGAAAGTTAGATAATTGTCTTTGGCATTGTTGATCTAGATGGCTACATTCCCATACTAGTTTAAGATGAAAATAATGCTGATTTGTTAGTAATGGATGAATAGTTACATAATGATATGTGATTAAGCCAAAGATGTTGTTCTTTTGATCTCCCATTTAAGCTGGTTAGTCTGTTCAAGAAGTGAGTACTTTGTGCAGCATTGGTTGAAGAGATCTCCCTCTTTCATCATGGCTTAGTGCCCTTCTCATACACATGTATTCTTGGCAACAGATAAATCCTCAGTTCATTGATAAGTTCTGGAGCTTCCTCTGGCATCATTATGGTAATGCAATACACATATTTATTAGGATATTTACCTAATTCTCTCAACAACTTTTTAAATCTTGTATTTCAAGGGAAGTTCCAAATGCTTCCATATAAAACATTTGTTCTGGATGGGAACTGGAGGAAATTGCAAGATTTCCAATTTACTTCAATGGGCCAGTGAAACAGATGCTATTCGTTTGCATTGGGATTCTGCACTGCGGTAATTGAATCATTTGGAAAGTAAATATCTAGCAATTCCTGCAAGCGATTCCTGCAAACATGGAAGTGGGTTTTTACTGCAATACATCAGTACTGTTCATTTTTTTTTAAATATATATATTTTTTCTACATATATAAGGATTTTGAGTCCACATGCAAAGTTCATTATTAGAGTTCGAATCACAAATCAAACACTAGTGATCCATAAACAGTCAAAAGCAACTGTCACAATAAGGGTTCTCAAGAAATCAAACTCAACTAATGAATTAAGTACCTACTGAACACAGAACCTCCAAAAAGGAAAGAGTCAGTGTTTGTGCAACGGCTCAGTTCAGTCTGTGATGTACAGAGACTGACTAGTATCAAGCTCAACCTTCCAACACTCCTCAATGATTACAATTTCCTACTCCATCAATCAGTTTCCACTCCTTTCCAGCTGCTGGGACTGTGAATGTGCAATAAAATGGTCCACAATCCTAAGGCAAGTTCTTCCAGTGCATTAAATGAATACAAATGTTGAGGAGAATTTTGAACTACTTTTGACCATTGGCCAAATTTAATATAAATTATTCATTTTGAATATGCACACAATTAACATGTTCACACTTATTTCTAACAGAACAGAAGTTACTTCTCTCCTCAGAAGGTCAGAGCTGAAATTTGACTGTCCCAAATCCAAGGTGGGGTCAAAGGTCATGGACTCATACATATGACTGTAACCGCAGTGATGTGGTAAACCATGGGGAATTTGATTACATGAGCACTCAGCTCCACTTAAGACTTGGAACATCACTGTGATCATGGGATCAGGGTGGGAAAAGAGAAAAGGGAGACTGAAGATTAACACAGCCAACGCAGTGCAGCAACACAGAGAGAGATTTATTGTAAATTCCACTGCCTGGAGGAATAAAATAAGTGGAAGAAAAGTATCTTTCAGGATTTTTGTGGTTCTCCTCAGACTGTTGTAACAAAATGGAGAGAGGGAGTTGAATAGAAAATAAGAAAGAGAAAAAGGCAGAGAAAAATGAGAAATTGGAGAGTGGAGGAAGAATATGTGTGGGTCTGTGTGTGAATGGGAATGAAAAATAGAATGGCTCCAGGGAAAGAAAACTTCATTTGTCCATCCTAGTGAATGACGGAGGATAAGATTCAGTGAGAACACCAGACACCAATGACTAAAATATGGAGAGCAGGAGAATATTGCTAGAAAAGGGACTAAACCAAAACAATACATTTCAATAAAACAAAACAATAAAGCAAAAAAGACAATTAAGCACAGAAATACACTAAAATAGAAATAAAAAGAAAAGGAAAGAGAGAGAGAAAAAAAACAGTAAAAAAGAACAAGCTAAGAGGAAGAGAAAAATGTCTCCCTGTGCTGCTGCAGGGGGAATCAGTCACGCGAAGACAGCAGTATAGAAAGCTGAGGGCCTTTCTCCAGCTTCTACCAGTCATGGATAGAAAGGACCCTTGAGCAGTACACACACACACACACACACACACACACACGAAGAGCAGTATTCTTGATTCCTAACTCTTGCCTGCATACATAGATATTTAAAGCTATTTGTGTAGCATTGTATGGTTGATTCTAGCAATTGATGTAATTAAGCTTTTAGCTGCTGAAATAAATATTACTTTTTTTTACAATTAAGTTGTTATTAAAATGAAATTTTTCATTTTTGCTTTGTTACATTAAGTAAAGGTTATGGTTATGGTTAAGTATATATATATTACTTAATGAAACAAAACTATAATAAAAAAAAATGTAAGTACATTCGGTTCAGTTGGATTCATGCAGCAAAACCCTTAATGTAGTAAGATTTCATCAGACAAGATCAGTCATGTCTCTCGTTAAAAATTGTTTTTGTGTCTTTAGTTTGAATGTTTTTATGATTTCTACTGATTCCACTGATAGTCACCATTTATTAGTTATGACATGATCATCCCAGTGTACAAGTTTGAGTGAGCAGGTTTTTCTTTTCTGTCTCTTTCAAACATTTCATCACTTCAGTACACAGTCACATATCTCCATCACTGAACAGAAATATAACATTACAGAGGTCCTGCTGTGGGCCGCACAATAACCCTTTCCCAGGTCATTCTGCTGCATCAGACAAGCACAGCTCTTTGTGCATCTCTCTTTCACAGGAAAACTGCTTCTGCTGCCAATGGCTCAGAAACATGCTGAGCTTTCAATGTCTGAAGTATCAAAGAAGGCTAATCTCTAAAATATGAGAGGAAAAACATGCAAGAAATGACACCATACTAAGATAACCAGATAACCATCCCTGGCAGTTATAAACTCACACAAATCATAAAAATCATTTCCTATGCTCCAAAGTAATAACTCAAAATGTTTTGTTTCACAATCTTTGTACTTTATTATTATTATTATTTTTAAAACATTCATAATTGATGTTGCTGTATTTTGAGGGCAAGACTGCTTTTACAGCAAGTACAAGGCACAAGGATCAGCACACACTTTATTAAAAGTGAAGTTAACAATAGAACTATGGCCTTTAAGAGGCTGTGATTCATGAAATTGATGACAAATTATTCATGCAAATTATTCATGACTTCAAAATACTTCAAAAATATCTCTTTTGGTTTAAAACCTTCTCAGAAAACTTCAAGCATCTTCTAAGAATCTAAAATTGATCCTTAATCTCTATAAAGCATCACCGTTACAGCCATATGCATATACTTTAGATATTATTTTAAACAGGTTTTGAACTATATATATTTTATCTTCTGTATTTTTAGTGGTAGAGCTTTAATTTGAGCTTTTATACATTTTAAAAAATTCTCATTTGCAGTTTTATATTTCATACAAACAGACAGATGTCTGTGGAAACCATGTCCTAATTTACAATGTTTTTGAGCATCTTGTGCCATCTGAAATGCTGTTTCAAAGTACCAAAATGATTCCATTCCTATTCCATTCATTATGCCAATTTTATTCCGTCCTGTTGCAGTCTGTCTAGCTGTTTTTGAATGCAAGAATGTGCCTTCCATAAATCTCCCGCTAAGAATTCGCATCTGATTGAAAACAGCCTAATTATACAAGGATTCCTTAAGATAGAGTCGTCGATTAACGATTCAGACAACCCATTGACTAAACAATTTTGAAAATACATTCTTTTGCACATACTGTAGGCTACCTCATTTGATGTTATAGTGTTTGATTTGACCAATTTAACCCAAGCAGAAAAGACAGATCTCAAAATGCTCACTAGC
The DNA here is from genome assembly GCF_003368295.1 of Carassius auratus. Lineage (NCBI taxonomy): Eukaryota > Metazoa > Chordata > Actinopteri > Cypriniformes > Cyprinidae > Carassius > Carassius auratus. The sequence goes on from NW_020523360.1 coordinate 41,310, forward strand.
CAAAGTAACACTGAAACGGGAAAACCCCAACAAGGGAGACAAAGTCAGAGAGAAAGAAGCTTGTCCTTCTTTTCCATTGATTGAATTAGCCATGTCATATTCCCTGTCAGCTCTGTATGTTGTAGCTATATATAAATGTGTCTGCTGTAGAGAGAAGAGAGATGTACTGGATCTGTGACAAGCTGTCCTCTTGACCACAACCCAACAACTGATCAAGACAAGAGATTATACAACCAAACCCAAAAGCCTCCCTCTTCAGTCATATTCAATCTGAGTTGAGTTTTACAAATGTAGAAGAAGTGAGCACTGAATTCAAACCAAAACAAGCAGAGACTGACAAGGGAAAAAAAACAGAGAGAGCAGTTAGTGTTTCCCATACATTTTCCAAAAGGCTTTGACTTCATTAAATAAACGTTTTCTGAAAGAAAATGACTGTCTTCAGAAAGTTTGGATGTCATTTTCATTTTATTTTGCATGTGATGTCTGATAAAGGAGCATTTGTGAGCTTTGTGTACATCTGTTACCAGGGAAACCTCTATATCTCCCGCTCTAAGTGCATCCTGCTGGCAGAGAATGAATTAGCTTATTTATGGCGCCACAAATAGAGTTCAAGTATATATATATATATATATATATATATATATATATATATATATTAGTGGTGGACCGTTATCGGCATTAACATGAGACTCTTATCGGGCAATAAAAAACATATCGCCGTTAATCTATTCTCAAAGTTGGGTTGGGAGGCAAGCCTAAAAAGATGCTCAGGACAGTTGATGGGCCACTGCTGGGCATCGTCACGAAAGCTTATCTTTTTAACGTGCTTTAAGCCTTACCGCTTGTCAATTTAAACATTAAAGCATCCAAAAATAAGACGCGGTAAAGCTGAACAGAGTAGCTGGTTACTCGCGCGCTGTGTTCGGTGCGCACGAGAGAGAGAGAGAGCCATGTATCACGGAGAGCGACACTGAACCGAGCTCTCTTCTGCAAAGTTCTCAGGGCTCACGCAGAGAAAGGCGTCTCAAAACACTTGAACACCGAATTTGCTTATTTTGCTCTTGTGCCGACAATTACATACAAAATATGTCAAAATATCCACCTTGGAAATTATGCTCGAAAAAACTGTCAGTTATTTCTTAAGTGAAAGTAAACAGTTGAGGAAAAAATGGGATGTGTATTATATTGGATGCGTTCATCGTCTCTTAAAGTGACCGCGCCTAATTTAGCTACTGGCTGCTGTAATGTTAATCCAAGAAAATGAAAATCACTGCTCTTGACCGAATTACTAAGTAGTTTTAACAGTCAAACCAAAAATTATTCAGACACCAGATATAATTTTTGATATATATAGCAAAACTGTAATAATGTGAGAAATGTTGAAGGTGTCTGAATAAATGTAGGTTTGATTGTATAATTCATTTTTACATTGAAGACTATCCAGTGCTATTTTACATTTAATTATTTGGTTTCTGTACCTTGACACCAACAAACTGGAAAAAAACTTAAACGTTGTGTAAATAGCACAAATAAATAAAAATAAACAAACATACAAATTAAACAATTTCAAACAGGGTCCACTGGTACAACCTTCACCGGGTTCCCGCTGACCCCAGCTATGGCCCTGCTCACGCCTGTTTCACACATACTCCGTCTGCAGTGCGTATGCAGTCCGTGTGTGTTACGTATGTGGTGCAGCACGGACTCTATGTGCTTTCACACAGGATGTGTTTGCAGTTCGCTACTCGGTACGTAAACAATCGCTGCACTGCAGCAGATGCAACGCTCCTGGAACACAACTAGAATCCGTTAACATGGGTGCGTAAAAAAATATGCAATGCATACGCACTGCAGACAGAGTATGTGTGAAACAAGCGTAAGGTATGGAATTAAATATGGAATTAGTTTACAGCTTTTTCAAGCACTTTGTGATGTATTTTGGAAACAGGAGATGAAATTCTTTTCTAATGCACCACCTAGCTTGATAAACCCCTTCTCAAAGACTTACTGTTTGTCAATTTTATTTGGGTAACACATATATTCTGAATGCCTTTGACAGAATTCGAATGAGCCATTTTAATCTAGATTAATCTAGATTAATTTCAAAATCACAGTGAGATTAATCTAGATCAAATATATATATACATATAAAATGATGATGGAGTTTTGCAATTCTGTATTTATATCTCACAAAAAGGCCAGAACTGTGTGAAAAAAGGCAGAATTGTTAGATGAAAAATTCCAGTTACCTTTTTTATTTTTTATCCTGAGGCAGAAATAAGCTTCCATACAAAACAGATAAAAATAGCAGACACATATATGGAGGATATGGAGTGAAGCGCGTTTGGTGGCTTTGTGGGGGGCGGGGGGGTAGAGCAGGACTATGAGATTCACTTCACAGACAGACAGATTGTGTCCATCAGATTCTCACATACACACAAAACAGTCAGTTCTGTGGGTGATTATATTTAGCATTTCACAACATATAATGATAACAGCTAAATGTGCAAAGACACATATGACAGTACATTTCAATAGGCAATACTAAGACTTGAGAACATGAGCCATATGGCTGTGAAATTATGGAGCATAATGGTACACGGCACAACGGTGTGTGTGTGTGTGTGTGTGTGTGTGTGTTCCAGGGTCTTGACCTCTCTGTGCAAGCAGCTGGTCATTGGTATTTTTGCCACTATCCTGCTCTGTGTATAACACTCTCAATATGATGAACAACCTAGGGCTGGGTGAATTTTCAAATTTTATCGATTAATTCAAATTTAATGTTTTGTCATTATTATTATTATTATTATTATTATTATTATTATTATTATTATTATTATTATTATTATTATTATTATCATTATAATCGAGGAATCACATTAGAATTAGACACTTTGACAATGTGCCCATGTTAACAGTAAAGAGAAAAGAATGATCCAAAACACATGCACGTGATCAATCGCTCACGTGTGACACACTCGGTGAAGGACCATAAGTAGAATGTATCACTAAAAACCTTTCATACAGAATACGCTTTAGTGTTGACAAAGTTGCAAAATGGGCAGTGGAATAGGAAAAATGCAGGAAAATGGGGGTTGAACTTTTTTTAAGTTGAGCGTGTTTTTAGTAAACCACTTCATGCTGCAAGAGACGTGAGCACAAGTCAAACGCGTCCATGGTTACACAGGAAAAAACAAAGGAAAAGCAGCACAGTCTAATAAAATCCTGTACAGAACTACCAATATATTTTGTTGTATGTATGTCTGATATTTCATGTTTGCATCATGCATTCGCATTGTTTTTACAGCACATTTAAGGTTAATATTAGAGTACTGGTGGTCGTTTTGATTACCTTGAATTTTGAGATTTTTTTAAAGCATTTTCCTTGTATTATTTCTGAACATATAATATGTATAAGACAAGTTTGTACAAGATGTAATTGTAGTTCATGCATCTTTTTTGTAAAGATATTTAACAAGTGAATTGTTTAACATTTACATCATGTTGTGCTGCACTTGGAAATAATAGATTTTCTTTCTTTAACTAAAGGGTTAATAAAGAAAAAAGTTATTTGAATCATGCTGTAGTTACAATTTCAAGTTGACTTGTTCAAAATCTTAAAAATCGAGTCAAGTCAAACGTTCTGAAAATAAATCGAAATTAAAAATTTTGCCAAATCGCTTAGCCCTAGCAGATACATTAAGCATATCAAAATCAATCACCTATTCATAGGCAAATTATTATTTTTTTCTTGCTTATAATACAAAACACCACTTGAGTTTGCAAAATACAATAGATGAGATCTTAAATAAAAATGTGCTCAAAGATATAACACTGGAAAATAGATTTTAGTGAGGTGAAAAGAACTAAAAGGTTTATAATAGAAAATAGTGTCTCTCATTTAAACACACACTACAGAGGAATGAAGTACACTGTTTGAAAAAATGCATACACAATGATAATTATCTTCTTTATTCTTATGCCAGAAAAACAAAATATCTGCATGTTAGTCAATGCTAGTGCTCAGAACAATCCAAATGTTACTGTAGTACTCTTCTCAGCCTCAGACGGTACATCCACAGACCGCCCACAGTTCGTTCAGGACCGACCGTCTGATATTGCACACAAAACTGGCATGCATTTTCTCGATCTGGCAAGCTCGTATCTGATTGGCTGGCTTCTACACAATTTTACGGCAGTAAAGGTTCACCAGATCTCCTGAAAACAAGGCTAAAGCTACAAAAGACACCAGGCTGATACAGATTTGCCATGTTAGTGGCAACAGATCTTTGAAAGATATATACAGTTTTTTTCTACTTATTAGTATTCATAGTTACTTTTACATTTGGGATTATGATGAAACATACAATTAATGGCATATAGAAAATAGCTTTGGTAATGTAAACATTTGTAAGTCCTTTAAATTTATATTATAAATAATATAACTGTACAGTTACATTTTAGTATCATAGTTATTTTTGAGCTACCGTAATTGTTTCTCAAGTTTAGCTCAAAGTAGCTCAGGTTATACCAGTCAGATGATAACAGACATAATGATAATTGTGATTATAGCTCAAATCACGTATAGACCTTAAAACTCTATGCTCATCAAATCATAAATACAGCCTAGCACAGATATACTGTTTGTCCTTCAGAAGAGGTAGGATGAATGCAGAGTGTGACAAGTGCATCATGGGAGTTCAGCAGTCTTTCTCTGCTTTACAATGGCAGTGTATTGTTATTTCCTAAAGATCAACACTCATCCTATTCCCTTGCTGGTTTGAGACTGCACGTTAGTGTGCAGATATAATGTCTCTGATCCCATTTAGCCAGTGTAAGGACATTCACATTTTTAAACGAAGATGACTGAAATAACAATATTTCACTCTTGAACACAATTAATCACAAGTTCAGTAATTGAAAAACTAGACTGCTGAGCATCTTCACTCTAAGAAAAGTCCTTAAAAATGAAATACTATAAAGGAATTATCAGATTTTTCACATGGTTTTTACCTGTTTGTTGAATTACGTATTGAATTGTATTGAGTTTCAGAGTGGAAGCACATGTCTGTAAACTTAGCAGAAAAGGTACAGGTAATTTTCTGCAGGATATTATCCTTTTTTTCTGTCTTTTTTTTTTTTTTTACAGATTTCTTTCTTATAGCATACTATTTTCAGTAAGAAAGTGTATGAAAAATGAGGTTTAATGTCAAATTACCAGATGCCTCAATCATGACACTCTTTGCTCTCAGAGAAAGTGAAATAAAAAAAATTCCTCCAGTTATTATATAACAGCTAGAATATTCCAGATGAAACCTGGACAAGAGGTTAAGAGAACATCAGAATGGAAAAGAAGCTGCAAAGATTGTGTTTTGGTGTCCTTTGGGGGTCAATTTGGTATTCATGCATTATTCTTTACAACTCTCCCTTTTCAAATTCAGACAGTAGGCAATTAATCAAGCATGCAGTCTATATTCAATTCATATTATGATTTAAAATGACCGAGATTAAAAAGTATGAGGTATATATAGTGACTGACATCCCGTGGGCGAGTTTTTATTGCCATCCTGGCTGACCTGAACGATCCCAATAACTATCTGAGTGCCTCTGTAATTAAAATTGATAGAGCTCATGGAGCCTTCATCATGGTACTTGTCAGTCCTGCTGAAAATGACATATGAAAGACATCATCCTTTATATTGTTTGTGTATGAGCTGAAGGTTAGAGAGAAGAGGACAGAGAGTCATTAGGCACAGACGTACAGACTTCATTAAGGCACACTGTCACGCTGATTAAGAGAGAGAGAAGAGAGAATATATACAGGATTCATCATGAAATAGATCCACTCTAACATTGAAAACATGCTTCAGTAACATCATACCAATTATTTCATTCTCACTGCAATTTTCCCTATGTGGTCCGTTTAGGGTTTAAGAGACTTAAGCAATGAAGATGTCTTATTACCAGTAGTTCACTGCCGCCTAAGATAAAACTGTGCTATTAGAACAATGAGCTCTATCAACATGCTCTCAGAGTAATGTAACACACAACTTTTGAATTCTCAGAGATCGATTAGTGCACAAACTGTCCATGGAAAGAAAAGGTGAAATGATGAACGAGTGCCAACGCAGCTGACAAAGAAAGGACAGAAATGTCCTTGGCTCTTAAACTTTTCTGTTTACTAGAAGAGTTTTTTTCTCTGATATAACTTTTTCAGCACCACTGAATTAATATTTTATAGAATACTAGGAATTTCATTCTCACAAAGCTTCCTTAAGTTCTGTTTTTCTGCCCTTTCTACACACTGTAATTCCACTTAACTTTTTTAAACATGAAATCTTGAAGTAAAAAAAAACAAAACAGTATTTTCTTGTAAAACATAGTCCAGTAATCATAGTTTAATGTAATACTTTTAAGGTTGGTTATTTTTTTATTTTTTTATTTTTTTTACAGTGTGTGCATGCAATCAACATGAGTCACTGCATGAATTGGCACAGACTGATTAGGAGGTGTGCGTATATATAGAAAAACACATACAGAATAAAGAGATGAAAACATTTTAACAACTATAGCCAACAAACCAAATTATGTTGTCTGTAAGATCTTCCTGTAACAAATAGCTACTTATACCAGCTATAGTCACTTCAAAACAACAGGCATTTGTTCTGCTATTTTTCAATTTTGTGTGACTGCTGAAAACAAAAGGCTGGTGGTCTTGTGAATTTGTATTTTATTAACTCTTATGTACTGTAGACAGGAGCAATTCTCAGTCAAAGTGATATAGATCTAGACTGATGAACACATCTGACAGCTGTAGGTTTAATAAGTTCATAGTTGAGTGGTTTATTAAAGGAATAGTTCTCCCTACAATTCAAGCTTTGTCATAATTGTCTCATCTTTTCTCGTGTTGTTCTAATCCTCTATATTGTTTTTGTCTTTTGTGAAATATGAAAAGAGATCATTGGCAGAATGTCTGAGCTGCTTTCCGTAGAAGGAGGATTTGAGAGGTCCCGTCTAGTGAAGATTGTCAGTAAATAATGGCTTAACTTTCAGTCTGTTCCACACACAAAGTTATCGTATAGCTTCAAACTTGAGTTTAGCCTAAAGTGCATACATTAAAAAGACTGCTTTTATGATATCCTTATGGTGCTTTATGGGATATTAAGGTTGAAAAACTATTACTATGAAAAATATGCCATTGCTTATTTTTGTAGTTTGATATTCAGCACCGTTCAGAACTGTGAGGTGAATTTAAAGGCACCTGTTGTATATTCCACATGTGTCATGTTTCTAAGCCAAAATCCAATACTTGAGCTCATAAATGTCAGCTGGAAAGATCTGCTCTGATATGGTGCTGACAGACAAACACTTGAATCACACAAAAAGTTACCCTCTCAACATTTATGAATTTGTTTTCTCAAACTAAAATTGATCTATACCAAAACACAATTAGAACCTCTGTCTTCACACACAGAAATCTCATGTTGATGTTGAGATCTTCTCATTTGCTCAATCAATTAAATTAATATTGAACATGGATTATGTCTGCTTTTATTACAACCGTAGATGATAGTGTAAATAATTCAAATCTGTACAAAGTAAAGCAAATTTTTATGGTGGTTTATAAATACATCAATTTCAAAATGCATTGCCTTTATTTCAGAATGACACTTAGTCATGACATATTGTCTGCACATATTTCTCCACGAATAACTCCTTACTTTTATGTTTCAACCACGGATGTCAATCTGAGAGCTCAGAATTACATAAAGCCCTAACAATCATCATCTTAGGCTGTTTATTTGTTGTCTTGTGCATAGCCATCCAAGTGCCAGAGCTTCAGAGTATCAGTCCAATCCTCCTTCCAACATAAATCACAAACTACTTTCGCTCTATGACTCATATTGTGTGTCTTATTTAGTTTTTTGTGGAAGAAATAAAAGAATACAACACTGGGTAAATTATGTAAACATTTTCAGTTAGGGGTAACTAGTCCTTCAAAAACACTACTGGAGGAGCAATATGACATATGCAGGTCTAAGACCAATGCATAAAACCAATTCTGCATGCTGCACATGAACTCTTCGCCTGAGCTTTCCCTCCAGATTCTGATGAGGTCTCCCAGGAAACAAAGGAAGAAATCCTCATTGGGAGCGGAAGGAAAAGGACCACAAGCAAGCCTCTAATAAGTTGGGCTAATAGAAGTAGAGAAACTAAAGTCTCAGTACTGAAAAGAGCAAAACCACCAATGGCATGCCAGTAATTAGTACAGATTATTTGAAAGAAGATTGGAATTGGAAAACTGGATTTGGAAAGGCTTTATAAAATGTGTATGGAAAACACTTTTGTCCACATGTTTGCAAAGCCAATTCTGACTCATTGCAAAACAGAAACATTCAGAAACAACTAGGGAATATTGATTCAGACAGACAAAACGTGCTAACAATTTTGCCCATGCAATAGGAGGGGCCAAATTAACTGTTTGTTAAGTGTATGAACCATGAATGAATGCTTATTTCATGAAGTAAGCCTTCAGGAGGACGTGTCAAAGACAGTGAAATACTGCAGACATGCCTTGTATAATAATAGCAACTTCTTATATATATATTAATTATGTATATATGACCTGGCCTCCACAGTCACCGGACCTGAACCAATCGAGATGGTTTAAGGGTGAGCTGGACCGCAGACTGAAGGCAAAAGGGCCAACAAGTGCTAAGCATCTCTCGGGGAACTCCTTCAAGACTGTTGGAAGACCATTTCAGGTGACTACCTCTTGAAGCTCATCAAGAGAAAGCCAAGAGTGTGCAAAGCAGTAATCAAAGCAAAAGGTGGGCTACTTTGAAGAACCTACAATATGACATTTTTTCAGTTGTTTCAATCTTTTTTGTTATGTATATAATTCCATATATAATTCCACATGTGTTAATTCATAGTTTTGATGCCTTCAATGTGAATCTACAATTTTCATAGTCATCACTCTTTGAATGAGAAGGTGTGTCCAATCTTACTGTATATATATATATACAGCATGTAAATTGAATTTGGCAGGAACTGGAACACGCTTGTCATATACACCGATCCAGAGCATCCCAAACATGCTCAATGGGTGACAGGTCTGGTGAGTATGCTGGCCATGCAAGAACTGGGATGTTTTCAGCCTCAGTGAACTGTGTACAGATCCTTGCAACATGGCATGGGGCCGTGCATTATCGTGCTGCAACATGAGGTGATGTTCGTGGATAAATGGAACAACAATGGGCCTCAGGATCTCATCGTGGTATCTCTGTGCATTCAAAATGCCATCAATAAAATGCACCTGTGTTCATTATCCATAACATATGCCTGCCCATACCATAACCCAACCGCCACCATGGGCCACTCGATCCACAACGTTGGCTGATGCAAACCACTCACCCAAACGATGCCATACACACTGTCTGCCATCTCCCATGTACAGTGAAAAACAGGATTAATCCGTGAAGAAAACACCTCTTCAAAGTGTCAGATGCCATCAAATGTCCACTCAAGTCAGTTATGATGGCAAACTGCAGGCACAGACCCCGATGAGGATGACAAGCATGCAGATGAGCTTCCCTGAGACGGTTTCTGACAGTTTGTGCAGGAAATTCTTTGGTTATGCAAACTGATTGTTGGAGCAGCTGGTGTGGCTGGTTTCAGACAATCTAGGATGTGGAGGTCCTGGCTAGTGTTGTTACACGTGGTCTGCGGTTGTGAAGTCAGTTGGATGTACTGCCAATTCTCTGAAACGCCTTTGGAGGCGGCTTATGGTTGAGAAATGAACATTCAATTTACGGGCAACAGCTCTGTTGGACATTCTTGCAGTCAGCATGCCAATTGCACACTCCCTCAAAACTTGCATGTGCTGTGTGATTAAAACTGCACATTTTAGAGTGGCCTTTTATTGTGGCCAGCCTAAGGCATACCTGTGCAATTGTTCAGCTCATGAAAAATGGGGGCAAAAACAAATGTGTTGCGTTTATAATTTTCTTCAGGCTTCCAGGCTTTGGAAAACAAGAAATTGATGACTCAGGAGAGAAGCGCACACGGTGGTGGCATTTCTGGACTGCCTTGGAAATATCAATGAGCCACGTGTCTTTCATTTTATCAGATTTTCTAATAGCATGAAGGCAAAAGAACAACATGCATGCACTGTGAGCTAAATGAAACTGTATGCAATCATTCTACCATTGCTCCCTTGGACTCCTTTTTATTTTCTGTATATCATTTTGGGATAAATACAGTCTGTCTATCTATCTTTATCTGACTTTTTCAAATCCAATATCTTAGTTTTCTGTGTCCTTTCTCTCTCTCTGTCTTAACTAAACACAGCTATCAGCAGGCAAACAGATGGATGGTTTCTGACAATGCTGCAAACACAAACAACAGCAGAGACTGCTGCTAAACACCAGATAGATGACTATATCTCCTCATATTAACAGAAAAAAGTTTTGTCATCAGAAGTGCAGGAGGGCAAAATAAATGAATCAAGATGGTCACCACTCCCCAGAGAAAGTGAGGCTGAACAACAGAGAAAAAACGGAAAACACAAAAAAGCACCTGTTCAGCACGTTGAAAGGCTCTTATGCTGGAATTACGTCAAGAGTCTAGTATCATTCTCCAGGACTGGAGCCTAATGCAGGTACTGGAATAATGATGGGTTGTATTTCCTTTCTTTTGAATCTATTCTACACATCACTTAAAGCACAGCAAATATTTGCCTCTCTCCAAAGGTTGGGCTATAATGAAACATGTAGAATGCCCATTAATCAACTGATATTGAACATGGATTCTGCATGCTCCTATTTCAACAGCAGATAACTGCAAAAATAATTGAAATCCATACACACGTCTGTGCTGGGCTGGCTTTATAATATTTTCATGTAGGCAAATTCAGCAGTTATGTCACAGGTTGAAGGCAATTTCAAGAAGAGTTCCCATAAACAGTCTCACAGTACAGAAAGCTTTTAACACGTCGCCAGTTCCTTCTAGTTACCCATAATTCTGGAAAGTTCATCTTTCCCACATGGCACTGAGATCAGTCTATTTTGAACAATCCCCAGATGCCAAAGTAACCCTGTTATGAATTAAAATCTGGAGTGGATATGAAATGGGCAGAAATCTTCAAGAATGGCTGTGCTTCTGTTAAAATCCTCTCAGCAAAGCTGGCAAATGACCAAATACGCAGTGGTATGCTTGTTGATCTCTGTGCATCTTTTTTGTGTGTCTGTCG
>NW_020523361.1:0-56224 GCF_003368295.1 Carassius auratus
TGTGGAATTAAAGTGGAAGATGGAGTGTGTATGATCAGTCCTGACAGGACTTCAGATCAGCTCAACATTTAGAGGAGCTGCAGGCTGAGGGCTTCTTCCTCGCATGACAATCACGTCATATGTGAGACCTCCATCTGGAGGCGAAAACCTGCACCCTCTGAAATACGCATGCATCTTCTTCACCAGCACGATGAAGCAGGAATTACTCTAAATTGCTTCTTTGGAGCGTGGCAAATGGCTGCAAAAAGAACTGGCAAGACAGTGATACATTGGAGAATGACATTTTATTGTCATGGTAACACAGACGCACTGACCGTTTAAAAATGCTGTACTGATGCCTTCGATTTGGACAGAGCGGAGGTAATTATGGTCCATTAATGTGGATCTGACCTGTCAATAAGTATATATTGTGTACCACAACCAGCACAACAATAAAAAATAAATAATAAAAATAACAATGTAAATAGCATGTTTAATGGTAAGCAAACCCACCAAAGTTATTTTCCAAAACATTAAGGCATTATAGGCAGCTCCCAAACACAAAAGCTGTTCCAAAATGTAGGCAGCAAAACTATTCTACCTTCTAAAATATCTCATTTTGTCTAAAGACTGTATCACAGACAGTGCAATGCACTCTAATGTGCTTAGTAAGTTATTCAACAAGGTTGATGGATGAATGGAAAGAAAACTGAAAAGCATTAATACAAAATGAAATTTACACTATGCAACGAAAAAAATATTCAAAATATTGATTTGAGTAATGTACTGTAACTCAAACTAATTATTGAATACATTTTCTTTGAACAGTTTTACGTTCATAAAAGTGCTTTTAAACTAAACCTCTGTTTTCATTATTTCAAATTAAATTTTGAATTATTGAGTCTCTAAAATAATAAAAATGGTGAGAATACTTTCTGCATGCTCCAAGTCTTAATATTTATTTAAACAGGAATGATCTGTCTTACAACCATTCTATACCCGAAGAAGCATTACTGTTTAAATAAATATGAAGATTTCATGACAGTGTATGGGACTGTTTATATAAAATAAATAAATGTTATATATACACACACTCATTGGTCACTTTATTGGGTACACTTTGGTAGTACTGGGCTGGACCCCCTTTTGCCTTCAGAACTTCCTTAATTCTTTGTGGCTCAGATTCAACAAGGTGTTGGAAACATTCCTCAGAGATCTTGGTCTATATTTACATGATAGCATCACGCAGTTGCTGCAGATTTGTCGGCTGTAAACTGATGAAAAGGACATGGTCAGCAAAAATGCTCAGGTAGGCTGTGGTGTTTATTGGTACTAAGGGCCCCAAAGTGTGCCAAGAAAACATCCCCCACACCATTACACCACCACCACTAGCCTGAACTGTTGAGACAAAGCAGGATGGATCCATGCTTTCATGTTCTTTACGCCAAATTCTGACCATTTGAATGTCGCAGAACGAGACTCATCAGACCATATATATAATATATATGGTCTGATGAGTATATATATATATATATATATTTTTTTTTTTTTTTTTTTATAGTAATGGTTATTTTGGTTGCTTGGAATTATTTAATAATGTTTTAATTTAGTACTAAACAATTAGAACCATTGCAAGAAACATTACTATAAAAAAGAGAAAAATTGGTCTCTTAAAATGTTTTATAGAGCCAATAAACAGTTTAATTAAAGCCTTTATGCTTGTCCTAAATGCATGCTTTTATAACCCATACAACCTCAAGGTGCAGTCAGAGGAATGCCAGCCAATCATTTAACCAGGTTTTGGAACGGAGCTATAGTCAAAGTCATCTTTTCAGAAGTTTACTGTTACAGGAAATTCATTTGTTTTAACCTTGGGAATTCATTTCCTTCCATCCCAGAATGCGTGTTAGAATTAGAATTGGAAAAAGCTTGTGGCCTGTGCTGCCTGTACTGAAATGTCTGATTGTGTGACTTGAGTAATGTCTTATTCCCACAAAGGTGTTGACTCACTCCGAAGCCCTATCTGTGTGGGCAGCGAAAAAGTACCGTTCCACTCTGTGTAAGCCCTCCTCAGATGATAACCAAAAAGCACCAGCTGTGCCAGCACAGTGAGACAGTAAGCAGTGAGAAATCAACCTCTTCTATCTTGTTTACTCAAACGAGGGCAAATGAGCGTCATTTGTAAGCATGAGTGTGAATAATTAATCTTTGTTCTTCCGAAGTTCTACAATTTCCCATATCCAATCATCTCTGATGTTGAATTTCAAATGGTGAATGTGAGAAAATTTGATTCTAGGATCTACTGATCAGGATCTGCATTTATAATTACATCTTGAATGACTTATATACACCATCTGCTCACTGTGAGCTGAATATATATGTATATATATTTTTTGAGCATTTCAATCTAGCTGGGAGACCATTTAGTCCTTTTTTTTTTTTTTTAAATTGAAGAAATGTAAAGAGCTTTAAGATGCTGAACTTTAAATGTTCCATTCACCATGGCACCAAAATGACTTTTACTTCAAGGACTTTTACTGTGATGCATATCTACTGATCATCATCATATTCAGGACAAATGTTATTTAAAGACTTGCAAATAATGTTAATATATCAAACAATGCTCACTCCCTGCTTCCCTGTCTAAACAGCATCTTCGCTCAGCCAAAAACCTGTTTGATGATGAAAGGACTGTTTATTCTTCAGGGAAGCCGATAACTCGGAAAGAGGTTAGGATAGTTAGGATAGATTTTGACGTCAAAACTCAGCATGAACAACAGAACTGCAGCATGTAACAATGCCAATTTTTCAAAGAACATTTCTGGTGTAAGCTTTGTCTCTTGTTTGTAATCTATCTGTGGTCTACGTAGACACAATCGTTTGTGTCTCTGACATGTGTCTGTCCATTTTGCATTTGCACTGTATAATTCAGAATGCATCCAGCTGGATTCTGGCTATGTATTTAGTTGCTTTGAACAAAGAGGCATCATAATCATTTCTCCTTGGCATTGGACACAGAGTAATGTATTCATTCTCTAAAACTAATGTCTATGGCTTGTCAAAGTTACTAATTTAAGACTTGTACATAATCTATTCTACTGATAAACCATGGAGAGAATGCACAGAAGAAAACACTATAGATTGTCTTACATATTACAAATCAACAAGAAAGGACTACAATCACAACACAAAGGTATCATATTTTGTTGCTGTTTTAGCTCGAATGCCACATAAAATGCTTTTATAAATGAGCGACTGGTTCTTTAGGTTCGGTTTAAATGAATCTCTAACAAGCGATTCATAAACCAGTTGCAAAATGAACTGTTTCTTTAAATGAATTTAGGGGTACAGTGTCCAATCCGACTGGGAGTATAAAAATATAAGCATATAAACATATTTAAGGTACATAAATTGCTTCCCAACAATATAAGCATGTAACAGAATACGTAGCTCGCTACACAAAGACTCGAACATCTGGATAGGGTAGGTAGGGTCACTTCAGAGAAATATAGGACAGGCAGCTTGAATTTAAGTGAGTCACACTACCTCGAAATAGAGGAATTAAAACAATCTGATGGGGTGGTATGATATACAAACAGCAGACAGAGAGATCTTCACCAGTTTTAAGTAAAAGCAGTTTTTCATTTACATTATAAACCCTGAAACATCTAGATCAGCATTATATTAGTGCAGAGATGCTGCCTGGCATTGAACACAAGCTTGCAGAATCAGCCCACACGCAGGCCGAGAAATAAAATTGAGAATCTAAAGTGGACGTTTCGTTCATGTACAAATCAAAGTTCACTCTCAATGAATGCTGGCTGGCCTGTATCACAAAGTCAATCTAATCTGGCAATATTCAAGTAACAACACATTAGAATTGAAAAAAGAATTATATTTACCGCATTGTGTGTCTGCGTCTGTCCAACTAGGATCAGGATGTTGGAGCAGATGATTGAAAGGCAGAAATTGATCAGAATGGTTGATCTCTCCGACCTGATGTACCTGAAAATAAATTGTTTATTAAAGTTACATTCCCCCAGACGTCCAAAGGCATTATTTGTAATATCCCTTGTACATCTATGCACTTACCCCCATAGAACAGCATACACCACGGCCAGTGTGATCAAGGCCAGACAGGAAAGACCACAGCCCACTATCAGTGTCACAGATGGAACCCCTGAGTACTCCATAGCCTGTGAATTGCACACAAGAGCTTCAGTGAGCAACCCTCGTACCACTAATAAAAAGCCACTTCAGTGCCTGGTAATAAAGCACATTACAGGATGCTTGCTTGTTGCAGCAAAGGCATTTATACTGCCAAAATTTAGAGGATTAAAGCACAAGTTTTTTTTTTTTTTTTTTTGTCTGTAATTAATTCCCCCCTATTCAATATCCCTTTCACATAAATAAAATCTATCTAGCCTCCATTCAAATGCACAGTATTTATTATTAACAGATAGGAGCCTAATGCCACAAAGCATAATTAACTTAAATATATCATCTCTAAAGCAAGTTAGATTATTCAGGATGACATGTTTGTAAAGCCCCAGGCAGGTATTTCCAGTCATGCAAGATCAGCTTCTTCAAAACTGAATGTTAATGTTAAATTCTAATAAAAAAATAAAAAAAGACAACTATGCTGTCATACATTCATCATGCATAATAGTGGTATTATTAATGCACATTTAAGAGTGAACAAAATGGCAAAGTTTCTATGTAAAATGTGTTTAACTGTCGGCGGGACTTTCATTTGTCTATCAAAAAAAAAAGTGATTGGCTCTTTAAACTACTCTGGGAGTTTTGTGGACATATTGAGTGTTAAAATTTGTCCGATACAATTTTCTCTGGACTGTCCCAGCACTTATAATGTCTCCCGTTCTGTCGTCTTTGAACATAATTGGAATCAGAAACGATCATGAATTAATTGGTCATCAGAACACATATGGCTACCTGTCATCTTAAATTGTTGCTTGTATGAGGTGCATAGGCCTTAACAAAAAGCTCTCATAAAGCACATTTATTCATGGCTTTCCATCTATTCCATCTAACAACCCCTCAATCCAGTTCCCAGGAGTCACAAGTCATTGTGACATATCAACCATGCATTGCAATGATAGGAGTTATCAAACGTTGCCCCTGCTGCATCACCGAGACAGAGACAACACCATCATTTTCACACTGGAGCCATTTATTCATTGACTGGTCACATGGGCAGAGAAAAATGGCTGCCTCTTACTCTGTAGGGTAAAACAATCATATCTGTCTACTGAATTGACTAATGGGACCACAGCTGATGGCATTATATCACAAATGTAAATCATATTTAAATGTTTCAAGATAAAAGAAAGATTAATATTAAACTGTTACATTTATCTAAATCAACAAAACAGTGAACTGTATTAGAGGAGGAAGCCATTATTACATAATATGAAAGCCATAATTTATATGCACAATCCTGGTATAGCTGCATAATATCTCCCTGCTAAGAATTATTTTATTAATGTAGCAAATTGAATACTGAAAATGAAGAAGCCATAGCTCCTGCATCTCAAATGTTTGTGTGTGTGTGTGTGTGTGTGTGTGTATATATATATATATATATATATATATATATATATATATATATATATATATATATATATATAATATTAATACATATCTCACTATTTTAATCAATGTTTAATATCAATTAGTAAAACAAGAGATTCTGAGCTCGAGCTCGAGCTCCCTCACATACACACGCACACAAGCTTTGCACAGGTAGATTTTAATCAAATGTGACATAGTTTTTTAGTTTTACATTTTAAACGTCCATTTAAATACAGCCCACATTTTAATCAATACAGCATCCCTAGAGATCCCCCGGCAGAAGACAATTCCAATACTTACTATTTCTCTGGGTTGTTGAGCCAAAATGGCGAAGGTAGATACCCGATCACATAAGCATTTGGTGTGGGATGCATCGGTGAGCACAGTTCTGCATCCTTTAGAGCTCCAGCTGCCCCAAGAATCGTTCCTACACAACACAGACAAGATTAAATCGCTTTAAACAAGCTTTTTCTCTCTCTCTGTGAATCCGTCACTCTGAATCCCCAACAATGCGCTCATTCAGTGGAATCATCTCATCCACTTCACTTCTTACTTGAGCGACAGAAAGTAAACGCAACGCATTTCAGTGCAGCTCGTGCTGAGTGCGACTGAAGCGCTGAGGCTCTGTGGTGCTGAACGACTCACCGCTCACAGATTCACTCACAGCACACAAGAAAATAAATCCGAACCTGCGATTCCTTTGACACCTTTCCTCTTATTTTGCTTCAGCTTTCTGTCATCGCTTTCTATCGTTATGTATTTCCTCACGCTTTTCTAATCAGCGCCTTTTGGAAGCTTTCCTGAGGGAAAAAATCAGCCTAGAAACGGTGGACGGCATCAGATTGATACTCTCTTCTCCTGCCTCGCGCTGCAGCGGAGGGGGAGATACCTCAGAAAGAGTCCCCGTTTCTTGTTCGTTCATCCTGATCTCGGCATTTGTTGGCGAAAATCTTCAGTTGATCCGATTTTATAGCGTTTTATTTCAAAACATGCTTTTCCTGAGACGTAAACGGCAGGGGGAAACGGAGAGTAACTGTTAACCACCCCGTGAAAACGGGCTGGATGGTAGCAACCAATTTCTCCTTCTCTGGCTAGCGAAATGATAGAAAAGACATCTCACCTATTTATTAATGCTTACACATCTTGGCTGATATTGCAGTGGTTACATCAAAAGATCAGTGTGATACAGTATGTCTTAATAAATAAATAAAATATTGAATATTTATATAAATATTAAATAAAATAAAATACAATATTTGAATAAGCTGATAAACATCATCCAAGTTTGCATTTACTAAGATAACATTGTTTATCTTGTGTAAAATAATGAAATTGAGCCTCTGGAATAACAAAATAAGTTTATTAGCAAGCTGATTAGCAAGCTGAATACAGCTACTGTAGTTTAGAAGCAACATTAAATGATGGTGCCTCCAAAAGTTGCGTAACAAATGCATCACTTTTCCGGAGGCTGTATGACATGACATCCTAAGTAACTTTTCCCTGAGGAAGACTATGAGGATCTCCATAATTAAACCGCAGCAACTGCTCTCTTTTCGAGGTTTAATTAAGATTTAAATCTCACTCTTTTTTATATGCATGGATAACATGCATAATAACTTTTATTAAAAGAGAGTAATAGACATTAGATAATAGCATATCTTTCATTTATATTCATATGTACTTCAATGTAGGTAAAGTACTTGAATGCACTTTACCTAAGGATCTCTAATGATCCAAGAGCATTGCATGCATAGCAAATCACTCTTGGTTTTGGATCATGTTTAGCTCCAGATATGTGTACAACATAAATCAGACTGGATTGATTCACTCATGGAAGACGGAATGTGGTCCTGTCCAGTCGACAGCAAGCCGATAGCGACTGACTCCAGGCGTTTATTAGGACGTTGTGGAATGGATTGCTGTGGGTTACTGTGTCAGCAAACCAATCTGATTTGATGCACTCAATATGCAGTCAATTCAGCTGATCATTGACTGTATATGAAATTAAAGAAACAATATTACCTTATGATAATATGATAAATAAAATGGCTTTGTTAAAGTAAATTGCATATTGTTACTTTGGTAATTCATTCTTGGGTAATACATTGGTAATGTACATAGCTTATATATGGAAGTCTGATATATTTTCTACCAGGGAGAAGGCAATTTATTTTCTGTTTAGTTGCATCTGTTCTCTTGTTAGTCACTTGGCTCTTCCGGTCTGGGAGGAATTCGAAAGACACACAGTCTGTGGAGGAGTCTGTGGGTGTATGAATTATGCTAGGCTCAAGATAGACACGGTTTCTAGGCAATTGTAAGAGTAGAGACTAATGACTTTTATTACCCAAGATGTGGCGCTGTCCATGGTACTGAATCCCTACATATAGGCTAGCAGAATCCCACTGTAATCAGATTTGCATACAATTCTGTCATTTGAGAATTTGTCTTACACTTAAAATTATTAAATATATCCTTTATATTTTATATCAGTTGTACTGTTTGGATGCCAGGTTACTGGCAGTAATGCACTTAATGTAGTGAACTGTGTGCTTTGAATTGTGAAAATGTTGCAATCAGTGGTCTATTCATGTCCTTTGCAGTTATTTTTGGACTGTTCATTTTATACATTAGCCTTGAGTCTAACAATAATACTTTAAAGGCACCATTACACAAAGCAAATCAGGATATGCCTAATTCAATGCTGTATGAAAAAAGTAGTAGTACTATACACCTGACAAAAATACAGCACAAAATGCTCATCAACCACACATCTTCAGTCCTTGATTCCAACATCAATAACATTATATAGATATTAAAATATAAATATTATAAATAGATACAGATATAAATATAGATATTAAATATATATATAAATAAATAAAAAATTCAATAAATATATATTAAAATGCATAAAACTAACATTATATAGCACTAAACATGCAGTTAATTTTTAATAATTCTGATGTCAATTTTCTTCAAGATGTGAACAGGTAGAACAAAAATAAATAAATAAAAATGAAGGAAAAAAGGCACTTCTTTTGAAGGTAAAGTAACTATTCCATAAATGCATGAAAAAAATTATCCATAAATGTTTGAAACATGTACAGTAATATACCACAATCATTTCCAAGATACTTTTATGTTTTTAGCAAATTTACCATGAACAATTTTAAATAAAATTTCAGGATACATGAAAACAGAAAAAAAAATTCACCATTTTACATCTATCTACTTCCATTTTCAAACATCACTAATTAATTTTAAATGTAATGGTCTAGTTATGTAACAAATTATTATTATATATTTTTAATATTCCATATATTCTCTCAATTAATGTTAAGGTCATAAATGGTCATACTAATTATAAAACAACTGGGAAAATACTAATTAAAATAGCTTAAGATTGAGTACAGCATTGCAAATTGCAGGATTGTCAATTGCATATTAGATATCCATAAACCAAAACAGAATGTCAATGACATATAAGGCCATCAAAATTAATACAGATTCTGAGATTCTGTATTTTTTATGTTTTTGATGGAAACACATGGTCAGGAATTCTGCTATGAATGAATGAATGAAGTAGATTTTTATTTTATTCTTTTTTATATAAAAAGAGGCACATAAGGATACTATTAGAAAAAGAGCTAACGTCAAACCATTACCAGACTTTTGCTATCCTAATAAACACCTCTATCCTTTTTGAGGAAAATTTCTGAGGGAAAAATTGAGATTTATGCCAAACTGTGGCCCTCCTGTGCTTTTTCATACATACAAAAATGTATAGAGTTGTAAGTATTCAAGCAAAAATCTGCATGACCATGCAGAGTTAAGCAACATTTTCTTTCCTGTTACACATTACCATAATTGTTTTTTGTAAAACAGTGTTTCTGTGCACCTACTAATTTCTTGCAAAATAAACATTGTTTTTCCCCACAAATACAGTGTTAATGGCGTTCAACAATGTGCATTCAAGTCAACATGATTGAGAATCCAGTCTAGACAGTTTAACCTCAATTTGTCCTCAAACTGGTTTTTCCAAACCCGTATGACTTTTTTCTTTAGTGGAACACCAAAATAAATAAAATAGGCTATGCCAGCCCTGTTTTTCATGCAATTACAATGAAAGAGGAACTAAAGCTTTCAAGTTTCAAAAGGAGGCAGAAGTTGTTCTTAAAAAGTGTGCTATATTAGTCTTTTAAATGTTCCACTCTGCCTGAACCCAGAATGTCAGAGGTTAAAAAATATGAGATTTCTCATTCACACTGAGTTCGTATAAACTAGCGTATATATAATGACTTCCAAAAGAGGCACACAGGGTTATGATATGAATGCCATCGAAATTAGCAGCTGTTTTCCCTTGTTGTTTGGAAAAATCTCTTGGGGCTAATTAAAATTGCACCTCAAAATATGCACAATCATGCCAGAGAGAGCTGATAGAGTTGTGCATTTGTTTTCTGTAATTGTTTGCTTGCACGGGCCAATTTAGATTTTTTGCAAAGAGTAAACACGTTAACGAACAAATTTATTAATGAACATGCGTTCACATACATAATCATGCAAACAGATTAGAGACTAAACTCAACAGCACATTTATTCAAATTTATCATGTATAGGCATGAAATCCACATTATTAAAGCCCATTAAGTGCAGCTCTCTTTTAATAGCAAATATAAAGCCTGTTTATATTCCTGAGCGTTTCGGGCAGAGACCCCTCCCTCTTCATAAGCCGCATATAATAATACCACAGAGCTATAATCCATTCCAGTGGCTCAAATTACAGACTTGTGTGGCGCTGCATTCAATGAAAATTGAATTTGGTAAATACGATTTCTCTGTGTTCTTATCGGTCACCGCACAGAGGCCTGGCCCTTACTGCCTCAGAAGCACCATGTAATTTTCATATTTGAAGATGATTAAGATTAAATAGAAGCCATTTTCAATTTACAGCATGGGCCAGACAGGACTAAGTAAGTAAACCATGAAATGACTGGAATTATACAGATATCATATAATTATTGAAAGAGATCATAAATAAAAAAACTTGAATAAAACAACAACAAAAAAAAAAGAGTCTTGTATAGAAATAAAGGTTGCACTTTATTTTACAGTACGTGTACTTCCATGTACTTATAGTGCACTTACAGTGTATTTATCTAAGAAAGTTTTGTTAATACAAGGTAACTACATGGGTTAGGGTTAGGTGTAGGGGTAGGTTCAGGGTTAGTACCTAGTTATTACATAGTTATTGTAATAAGTACATAGTATGTACATGGGGAACAGGACTGTAAAACAAAGTGCTACCGAAATAAACTATGTAATAATACCAAAGAACAACAACAACAACAAAAAATGCACATGACATGGTACACAGGGTACTAATTACTAATTTAAATAAAACTTGTTAGTGCTCCAGACATCTCTGTGTGGCTAAACCTGACTCCATTTCTAGAAAACATCCATTCAACAGAACCTGTCTCTGGACAGCCAGCCAAAAGAAATATGTGCTTTATTAATTGCACGCTAGGGAACAAAGGGGAAAAGCCTGCCAAATCCAAATGGACTCAGATGAAAAGCAAAGACAAGACGAAATGTCTCTAAAGAGGGTCTACGAGCTATAGTCACAAGCACAAGTGACAACAGAGGATATTAGATCCACCACAAAATCCATCACACAATATTTGTTCTATACAAAGAGAAGTTGCATGATACTGCCAGAGAAGCTGCTCTGGTCATAGTAATTTAGTGCTTAAAGACCTGAGCCCAAAGATTGTAGGTTTAATGCTGGTAAGCACTGATCCATGAACCGTCACAACTATGCCTTTAGGGAATCTTCCAAGTAGAAAATGTACTGTACGTCCCTTTAAATAAGAAAACCATTTCGGAATGTCAAAATCTCAAGAACAAGTATTAAATACTGGGCCACCACTGTTTCTACTTCCTGTGTCATGTATCATAACCTGTTTCTTTGGTTCAACATGTACTCTACCATCCAAGAGGACTACATATTTTTGATTGAAGTCTCTTATGCTCACCAAAGCTGCATTAATTTGTTTAAAATAGAATAAAAACTCAAATATTGTTGTATTTTAAAATGTATTTTATCCCTGTGATGGCAAAGATGGGTTTTCAGCAGTCATTCCTCCAGTATTCAGTGTCACATGATCGTTCAGAACTCATTCTAATATGCTGATTTGCTGCTTTAAGAAACAATTATTATTATCAGTGTTGAAAACAGTGCTTAATATTTTTGTGGAAACTGTGACACATTTATGTCAAGATAATTTGATGAATACAAAGTTCAAAAGAACAGAATTTATTTGAAATATAAATCATTTGCAACATTTACTGTACCTTTCGATCGCCTTAATGTAAACTTGCTAAATCAAAGCATTAATTTCTTAAAATAAAAAATAAACTAAGCTTTTGAATGGTAGTACTGTACTACTACTACTTCTTCAAAAAATAAATAAATAAAAAACACTTCAAAATTGGGAAGTGGGAAATTTTATAGCTCCTATATAGCATCATAATGTTACCCCACATATAATTTTCTCCTGCTATAAAAATGATTGCGGCAGGGCCAGCTGTAATGCCTTGTGGTGGTTGGGGATTTGTCCGTTTCATCTTTAACTCATTCTTTAGTGACACTGGAGTAATTATTCTCAAACAGCCTTTTAAAGGCCACTGGTGCAAGTGACAATCTCATTCTGCAGTTCCGTTTCTTGTAGAAGCTCGTGTTGAGGTGGGTTGAGGTAACAGGAACTTCTGGATACTGATGCTTTCCAAGTAGTTAAGTGTATTTCTCAGTAATACAAGGTCAGTTTTCTCAAAATCAACATGAAAAGATGTTTGGATTAAATGAAATCAATAAAAATAAATAAATAAATCCAAATTTTGAACACAATTAACGCAGACAGATTTAAGTACATAAATTGTACATTTCATAAGGTGTGTTCGATTTGAAGAGGCGCTGTGCAGACCAACCTTCAACCTTTTGCAAAAAAAAAAAAAAAAAGCGTAACAGCTAATGCTAACTCTGCAGCTTTGGTGGTACGCAGGGATGGAGACCAGAGGCCGTTTTGTATGTATGCTTGTCACTGGAGGATAGGCTTTCCTATGCTGAATAAACAGCTTTTGTGAGAAAAACAGCTTATCTTTTAATTAATCAACAGCCTATCAGCTAATCTTCAACATGTTTTACACTCAAAATAGTTTTGGACTGAACTTTTTTGATTTTACACCAAAAAATTATGTCGTTTTATAAGAGAAGTCACTGACTTTTTGCGACAGGTGGGATTTAGCTCATGGCACTTCTCATTCCTTCCTATGGTATCCTTAAACGACAACTGAGTGTCGCACAACTGCCAAAAATTAAATGAGGTCAAGGCTGTAATGTGATTGGTAACAAAAAATATAGAATACCCAAGACATGTCACTTGTACAGTTCTGAATAGAATCGAAGGAAGCCGAAAGTAAACAAAAAAAAAAAACTAAAATCTGTGTAGAAAATGACACGGTGTACTTCTGCTCCATGTGCCTGGTTCACTTGCTGTTCCAACAACAGCTGATTGAAGTTACTTCCACTCCATCATCAGCTTTAGTAAAATAACCTAATAGCTGGAGATTTTACTGACTAACCTATGTTTTTTCCTTCTGTTGTTTGTATTTGAAGTTTTTCATTTTTTGAATATTGTTCTTTGCACAACCATTTCCAGATTACTCCAGAACGAAGTGAAGACCAGAGGTGAATGCAGACATAGGCTACTGGGCAGCAATCACCTGATAGATACGTGCACATAGAATAAATGTATTTGATTGGTAAAACAAATTCAGACTTTAGACTTCAATCTCTAATGTTATTGCATGGAATTTACAGAAAAGCTCAACTAAATAACAGCGCCAATAAGTTGGGGGCGTGTTGGCTTTGGCAATCGGCGTGCCAGTCAATTTACCCCACAGCCAGTCACGGGCCCCCTACTTGGCTTCAGCCCCACCTAGCCCAATGGTTAAAACGGCCCTGCTTATGTCAACCACTGTTTAAACTCAATTGCCGTGGAAACACACTTAAATGGATACAATGGCTGGATATTTCAACAAGCACCACTATTTATTATTGACCATGAGGTTACTGTATTAAAGGCTTATTTTCACAAATCAAAACACAATCTAAGACACATACCATTTACACACATAAAAATGAGTTTCACTTACATAATAGAGCTGTCCCACAGTGCACAGAATGGATTCATTGTTCCCTGCAAGAAAATAAACACATACTGTGAATGGACACACAATACAATGATTAGACATATCACAGTACATGCCAATAAACAGACACTACGATAGCCGATATCGCAAAACATAAGTCCCAAAATTTAAAAGACAAACAAGAAAGGGGGAAAAGCCTTGTGGAAAAAAGAGCTGTAATCATCTGGGCCATATCTTGATGAGACAGTGAGGAGAGAAATAACTGGTGATGGCAAATTAATTATTGGACTAATTACTGCTATTTGTCTGTTGATTAATGAGCCTGAAACAAATGACAGAGGCATTGTAGAGCTCCCTTTGATTGGCTGAAGTGATTCTAAGAGGAACAGAACACATTTCATTACGATTCCTTCTTCTAGCTTCTCTTCAAAAGCCCATGTGTTTCATTACAGTAATGTATTTACTTTTTACATCAATTACACAACTACAAGGGAGGATTTATATCAATTTGATTAATGTTACAGACAGTATTGTACGCTGCAGAACCATGTATATAAGTATATACATAAACATATTATTTTGGAAATCAGCATTTCTTTTATGTGTTTACAATTGCTGTTTTCTATAGCTTGACTGGTTACGATGCATATGATGCAAATAGATTACTGTGAGATAGATATCGTGTTAAAGAGAACAAACCTCAGATAGCTGTGTACTTCTTTACGGGAAATTAAATACATTTTCAATAGATTTGGGAACTTTTAAACAGAAAAAAAGCTTCTTTTTTTGTTGCAATTAAAAATATATAAATATGTATTTTGAAAATAATAATAATAATAATCCACATAATCCACATGAGATGCAGGAGGGGACTCATCTCTCATAATCATTCTCCACCTGATCTATTTAAAGGATTTTGATGACATCCACAAATGGAGGATTTTTTTTTTATATAAAGGCTGTATATGTATATTCCTTCCCTTGTGTCCAAAACTAGGAAGTTTTTAAATACATGTGACCTCCATGTCAGCATTAATTAGCCCCTCTGGATTGTTTTGGTGAAGCGTGTTGAGATCTGACTGCTGCTTACATTAGCTAGATGAGCTAACTCAATCTCCAGCTGGGCTTCTGTAACCCTGGGTTCTGGTCGGACAGTCACACCAATCACTTTTGAGTTCACAGCAGTGTTATTCCTGTGGGTTAGATCAAATCACACACAACAGTCAGTTCACGCTTGAATGAAGAACTGCTCATTTCATTCATTTCAATTCTTCCATTATCACCAGCATTGATTTTTGTTTAAACTCCCCATTCTGCACATTTTAATGGAAATGGCTCATTTAGCACAGAACTTTGTCTTTCCAGGTTGGACTTGCTGTGAGGTCGTGATATTTGGTTTTTCACTACAAATTAGATACTTTCTGCTAGCAGTGACCAGAAATTATATGCTTGATGATTTGAATTTTAGAGAGTGAAATAAAAAAAAAAATAATGAATAGATAGAAAGAGAATATAAAGAACTTTAAAGAGCTACAGTATATTCAACACAACAAATTGAAACATGTTTAGTTTCTGATTAAATCCAAATGAGCCCCTCTCATGAGATAAAAAAAAGCCGTCAATTTGTCATTACTACACTCAAAAAAAGTTACTTCAAGCACTTTAATACTTTTTAATTTCATGACCAAAAACATTATTTGTTGGCTATGAATAAATGTTAAACATATTCAAGTGATCCTATCTAATGCAACAAGGGTGCAAAAATCTTTTTGATATGAAGATTCAAGTACACTCAAAACGTCTCTCTCCTTACTTCCTCCTCTAACTAAACCAATTTTCCTTGTATAACATTAGTCAACTTGAACGGTTTAGGGCATGATTTCACGGTCCATTTAAAAAGAAGCAAAGACAGAAAATAAATGGCCAGCAAAAAGCTTCTCAAGAGTCCAGAGTGAAAAATAATAATTTCTTAAAGTAACGACAAAGATGCCACATGTTTTTTTGACATTATTTTACAGTCTGTCGATCTTCATTTTTGATTATGGTATTCAGAACACCTGGACTTAAGCCATGGAAAATAAATGTGTCTTTGTAAATAAGCAGATTGTCCTAAAGCCAAAAATGTATCCTTTCGAATGTCAAAAGACATTATCTGTGCATGGTTAACCAGACTCTTAGTTTGATTTAATCAAGCAGAAGTGGTGTTGTATGGTGTCATGATTGTCCACACAGCCTGAAAGGCATGAAATAACACAAGACTCTTAAAGGGGAAGTTCATCCAATATTGAAATTCTGTTCTTATGTAGTCCATCATGTCATCATGGAACACCAGGGACGTTTTTAGCCTTTCATCTTGGGGCACATGCTCACCATCAAAAAAGTGAGCTCATATTTTGATACCTACTTTTAATTCTGTTTTAGATTTGAATAAAAGCTGTTCACAAGATGCATGTGCAAAATAAGAACTGCTTTGTCGTTGACAAATGATAGAAGACATCTTCAAGTTTTGTTTCCTACAATGGATTGTAGGTAAATGTTTACCTCACCCAGAGCTCTTTTTGTTTTCTGTCTTATGATAATATATTGTTATTATTGCAGCATGAGAAACCATTGCAAACGATTCAGTGCATGAGTAAACTGTCCGAATGAGTCAAACTGAATGGTGAACCATTCTTTTTACAAAGCTGTTTGAGTTATTGTAACGGGGCTGTTCTAGGTGGGGATTGAACCCGGGTCTGTTTGGTCCGAAGTCACTGAATTAATGGATTGAGCTAACTCCCCACTAAATGAATCCAAGAGCAGGGATGATCAAATGGCCAGGAGTCGTGGGTCTTCAACAAGACAAAACTTTACTAATGGAAAGTGCAACAAAACAAGAGAAGCTGTGCTTCCAAAAAACAGTACAAATGAAAATAGACACAAGGGTCCAAAGACTTAAACTTAAACTTTGGCAGACTTAGCTTGCAACAGGTAACATAGGCTCAAGACTGAACAATAAGGCATGGCACAAACACACTTAAATAAGGCAAGACACAGGTGTGAGGCATCAGGCATAATGAGTGGTAGGGTTCAGCAGGAGTCTGGTGAGGGTTGCCACCTGCCGACCAGGAGGAAAATAGCAGTCCTGTTAAGGATTCCTTACAGGAGTCCCCCCTCTAAGAACGGCACCTGACGTTCACTTGGTGGAGTCTTTGGGTGCGACGAAAATCCGTGATGAGCATAGGGTCCAGAATGTCTCGAGCAGGCACCCATGAGCGCTCCTCTGGGCCGTAACCCTCCCAGTCGACCAAATACTGTACTTTTCCTCTGACCTGACGAGAATCCACCAACCTACGCACAGTGTAAGCTGGTTGTCCATCGACAATCCGGGCAGCTGGGGCGGTCTTGTGAGCTGGGGACAGAGAAGAACAAACAACAGGCTTTAGCCGAGAGACATGAAACGTTGGGTGAATCCTCATGGACCTGGGCAGCTGTAGGCGGTAAGCTACTGGATTTATCTTCCTGAGGATCTTAAAAGGACCAATATAACGTGGAGCCAGCTTGCGAGATTCCACCCTCAGAGGCAGATCTCTGGTTGCGAGCCACACCCTCTGACCCGGACGAAGCACTGGTCCCAACCTCCGATGCCGGTTTGCATGCCTCCGCTGTTGTTGAGTTGCCTTCAGTAAAGCTGTCCGGGCCTTCTTCCAAGCCTGTTGACAACGGCGAACTAGTTGAGCAGCAGCAGGGACACATACCTCTGGCTCCTGACCAGGGAACAAAATGGGAGGGAAACCGTACTGGCACT
Source organism: Carassius auratus (assembly GCF_003368295.1). NCBI lineage: Eukaryota > Metazoa > Chordata > Actinopteri > Cypriniformes > Cyprinidae > Carassius > Carassius auratus. The sequence continues at coordinate 17,570 of NW_020523361.1, forward strand.
CAAAAGGGGACATGCCTAAGGAAGAATGGTAGAGAGAATTATGTGCAAACTCTGCCCAGATTAATCGAGAGCTCCAAGTGGTCTGATTGTCTGCTGCCAAACATCTCAAAGTTTTCTCGATCTCCTGATTCACCCTCTCTGTTTGCCCATTAGACTGGGGGTGAAAACCAGATGACAGACTGATGTCAGATCCAATGAGACGACCAAAAGCCTTCCAGAACCGGGAGGTGAACTGGGAACCTCTATCGGAGACAATATCCTGGGGGAATCCATGAATCCTGAACACATGCTGCATTAGGAGCTCTGCAGTCTGGCTAGCTGTGGGAAGTTTGGGTAATGGCAGGAGGTGACAGGCTTTAGAAAATCTATCCACCACCACAAGAATGACAGTATTACCTTGGGATTCAGGCAGACCTGTGACATAGTCCAGAGAAATATGCGACCAAGGATGTTTAGGGATAGGTAGAGGATGCAGTAGTCCTTGAGGGTGGGTTCTGATCTCCTTGTTCTGGGCACACACAGTGCAAGCGGCGACAAAATCACGGACGTCCCTTTGCAACTTTGGCCACCAAAATCTCCTCTGGATGAGCTTGCAAGTTCTAGAGGACCCAGGATGACCAGAGGGGAGGGATGCATGTGCCCACTGCAACACATCAGAACGTAGGCGGTTAGGGACAAAAAGACGTCCTGGTGGACCATTACCTGGATCCGACTGATGCCGTTGGGCCTTCTTAATGGCTGTCTCAATGCCCCACTGGATAGCTGCTATTATTTTGGTGGTGGGAAGGATGGGTTCTGGTCTGGCCTCCTCTTCTGGGGAGTCAAACTGCCTCGAAAGTGCATCTGGTTTTGAGTTCTTGGAACCTGGGCGGTAAGAAAGAACAAAGTCAAACCGGTTAAAAAACAGTGCCCAGCGTGCTTGGCGGGAATTCAGTCTCTTGGCCTCCCGAATGTAGGTTAGGTTCCTGTGGTCGGTCCAGATGAGGAACGGGTGCTTGGCCCCTTCCAACCAATGCCTCCACTCCTCCAATGCCACCTTTACTGCCAACAGCTCTCGGTTTCCAATATCATAATTCTTCTCTGCTGCAGTTAGTCGTCGAGACAGATAGGCGCATGGGTGAAGCCTGTTGTCGACCCTGGCTCTCTGGGACAAGACTGCCCCTACCCCTACATCAGAAGCGTCAACCTCCACCACAAAGGGCAACTCTGGGTCTGGAAGGGTTAAGATAGGGGCAGATGTAAAGAGTCTCTTGAGCTTGTTAAAAGCTTGATTGGCCTTCTCAGTCCACATGAATGATCGGGCAGACTTCTTGGTGAGTGTGGAGAGAGGTTCTGCAACAGAGCTGAAGTTTCTAATAAATCTTCTATAAAAGTTTGCAAACCCAAGAAAACGTTGTACCTGCTTCACGGAATTAGGTTGAGGCCATTCCTGCACTGCTCGCACCTTGCCAGGGTCCATCTGGATGTTGCCCTTGGAAATGATGAAGCCAAGAAATGGGGTTGAAGACACATGAAATTCACTCTTTTCCAACTTGACGAAGAGGCTGTGTCTAAGTAACTGGGAAAGGACCTGTCGAACATGTTGGACGTGTTCTTGGTAGTTGCGTGAGAAAATAAGGATATCGTCAAGGTAGACAAAAACAAACTTGTTCAGCATCTCCCGCAAGACATCATTAATCAGTGCCTGGAAGACAGCTGGGGCATTGACCAGGCCAAAGGGCATTACTCTGTACTCATAATGGCCCGTCGGGGTGTTGAAAGCGGTCTTCCACTCGTCCCCTTCTCGAATCCTGACCAGATGGTAGGCATTTCGGAGATCTAATTTGGTGAATATGGTGGCGCCTTGCAGGATCTCAAATGCAGAGGTCATCAGGGGCAGGGGGTAGCGATTCTTGATGGTGATGCGGTTGAGACCCCTGTAGTCGATGCAAGGCCTGAGGTCACCATCCTTCTTCTCAACAAAGAAAAACCCTGCTCCAGCAGGTGAGGTTGAAGTACGAATAAAACCATTATCCAAGGCTTCCTTGAGGTACTTCTCCATAGCGGTCCTCTCAGGGGCAGAGACAGAGTAAAGCCTACCCCGCGGTGGGCATGCTCCAGGAACCAAGTCTATAGCACAGTCATATGGTCTGTGAGGGGGAAGGGAGGTGGCTCGGGACTTGCTGAAGACTTCCTTGAGGTCAGCATACTCTGGAGGAACTCTGGACAGATCAGGGAGACACACAGGAGGCATAATACTCTGGGTTTTTGAAATGGGAAGCTGCAGTGCAACCGTGGCCTGGGGAACTTGAGGCGACTCAGGGTGAAATGCTGTGCACTTCGCGGTGGCAGATTTAAACTGAGATACAGGTAGCTCTTGAGTATCAGACCTGTCTGTTTTGAGATTGGCAGGGCACCTGGATAGTCTCGAAATTGGCTCTGGGTATACCTCCAGTTTCTCAGTAGAATGGCAAAAAGAAAGAGCAGAAACACAACAGTTAGTTCCCCAACCTTTAACTACGCCTCTAGACCAGTCAATATTTGGGTTGTGACAAGTTAGCCATGGAAATCCAAGAACTAAGGGGAGTTCTGGTAACTGGATAAGAAAAAACTGTATTAGTTCCTTGTGACCCCCAACTTCAAACTGAATAAACGAAGTGCAGTGACTAACCTGTCCTGACCCCAGAGGTCTGCCGTCGAGAGCTGTGATGGTTAGAGGTTTCTGGAGGAGCATGGAAGGAATGCCCAAACGTCTGGCCACATCAAGATCTAAAAAGTTCCCAGCAGCCCCAGAGTCGATGAAAGCACCAAGCTGGTGATTCTGGTTGTTGTGGAAGATGGTGGCTTGGATAGTAACTCCAGAGGTTGTAGGATGAGGGAAGATATTTACTCTCGTTCCAGTTCCCCCTTTCCTGGACGAGAACTGGCTTTTCCCGACAATTCAGGACAGTTGGAGCGGAAATGGCCAGACCTTCCACAGTACAGACAGCGTCGCTCCCTCATCCGTCGATCCCTTTCTGTCTGGGTTAATCTTGTTCGACCCAGCTGCATGGGTTCCTCCAGATCACTGGGTTTCCCGAGTGGTTCAAAAGTATTGGAAAATTCCTGAGGACGATACACACTGGTTTCCCGACGTCGTTCCTGTTGTCGTTCTCGGAGACGATGATCTATTCGGATAGCCACCTCAATTAAAGATTCCAAATCCGGAGAAGGGTCTCTAAAAGCCAACTCATCCTTAAGTTCCGGAGACAAGGCCTGGTGGAATGTGGCCCTTAAAGCTCGCTGGTCCCAGCCACTCTCTGAAGCTAGGGTACGAAACTCAATGGCAAACTCTGCCACACTTCGAGTGCCTTGAGAGAGTCGAAGCAAACGGTAATCCACATCACCTGTGCTGGCTGGATGGTGGAAGACTTTCTTCATTTCAGAGATGAAGCTGCTACTGTTTGCAGTGAGTGGTCCCTGTTGGTCCCACAAAGCCGAGGCCCAGTCTAAAGCCTTGCCAGTAAGAAGGGTTATGATGTAAGCAACTTTGCTACTCTCTGTGGGGAAGCTGCCAGGTTGTAACTGAAATACTAGGGTGCATTGAGTGACGAACCCACGACACTTCTCAGGACTGCCATCAAATCGTTCTGGTGCTGGTAGTTTAGGTTCTGACAGGGCGGCTACCACTGCTTGAGACGGATTACCATGTGACAGCTGAGGCTCTTGTGACGAAGAAGCTGGAGCCTGAAGATTTAAACGTTGAAGAATCTCAGTAAGAATCTGCTCATGTTGCTGAATGGCAGCCGCTTGGCCTGATATGGCAGACAGAATGCGATCCACATTAGATGGTGGTGGACTCTCCTCCGCTGGATTCATGTTTTCTGGTTCAGTCTTGCTGTAACGGGGCTGTTCTAGGTGGGGATTGAACCCGGGTCTGTTTGGTCCGAAGTCACTGAATTAATGGATTGAGCTAACTCCCCACTAAATGAATCCAAGAGCAGGGATGATCAAATGGCCAGGAGTCGTGGGTCTTCAACAAGACAAAACTTTACTAATGGAAAGTGCAACAAAACAAGAGAAGCTGTGCTTCCAAAAAACAGTACAAATGAAAATAGACACAAGGGTCCAAAGACTTAAACTTAAACTTTGGCAGACTTAGCTTGCAACAGGTAACATAGGCTCAAGACTGAACAATAAGGCATGGCACAAACACACTTAAATAAGGCAAGACACAGGTGTGAGGCATCAGGCATAATGAGTGGTAGGGTTCAGCAGGAGTCTGGTGAGGGTTGCCACCTGCCGACCAGGAGGAAAATAGCAGTCCTGTTAAGGATTCCTTACAGTTATTAGATCAAAAGAGTGATTCAAACCTGCAACTTCTGATTCTAAAAGACTAAAAAAACATACTTAATTGCTGAAATAACATCAGAGAAAATGATTCTCAGGTTGGTATACTTAAATCTCACTGATTTGAAGAATTTCTATAATAATTTATTGGGGTTCAGTGGAATTTTACTGGAGCACGCCAATCTGGAACACAAAATATTTTATTTTAAGGGCCAACATATTGTTTGTTTATGCACATATTAATGCCTTATTCTGAATGACCTTATTCTAGATCCCTTAACCCAACCCAGTACCTAAATTTAACAACTAAAGTAACTTAATAACTTTTAACAAGAAGAAAACTTTCCTAATCTGAATTTTTATTGTACAGTGTTTTATGTTTTGTGAACATGTTTTACCGTAAAATGAAAGTAAGGGGCTCCAAAAAGATAAAAATATTATTAAAGTGGTCCATATGACTATATTTGCACACAACATTATATTCCAAGCCTACTGGAGCTATAGAACTGCCTGAAATGTTTATTTACACTATAAATTAGCCATAGTCACTCAAAAGCTATCACATTTACCATTCATATTAAAAACATGGATCCATACTATATACAGTAACTGTTCATGCATGATTCTTGTAGTATGATCAACAGAGTATTTTGTCTTGTGATTAAATGTTCAACAACAATCCGTCTTTACAAATCCCTCTGCTATGTTACACTGTTTTTGTTTGCTTGTTTTATGGTAACACTTCTCTTCTGTTATCTTCCACTGTTTGTACTGATTTCCATCTCCCTACTGGCTTCAGTGGATCCAACAGAGCTCAAGAACAGAGGACCGCCCTTTTTCTCTGTTCTTCCATGTCTCCCTGTCAGCAGGGATTCCATGGAGGAATCATACTCAGGTTTGCTGAGATTCGACTGACAGCTCAGAGCCACACCAGGAAAGGTCTGTTCTGTCCTGTGTGTCTCCGGAGGTTTGAGTGGAAGTTCTAAAATGGAAAGGAGGTTTTGATCCCAAGCTTCAAGACGGACTCTGAGAATAACCAAGAATATTCATTCTGACTTGGGAGTGAAAACACTGTAGTTTGTTGTATCAGCTTCTTTTTTTAAGACTAGAGGAAAATCACAAGGAATTTGAGAAAAAACAGCTCCCAAATTGTTGTGTACAGTATTCAACAGGCTTTAAGGCATTAGCCACATAATTTAGTTTCATACAAGGACAAATTCCTTATTAATACCAAAATAAACAATGACATGTGAACCAAAATCCTGGAATAAAGCTGTAATCACGACATGTTGGAATTTCTGTAATTAAGAGATTCTCCTTTGAGCAGTTCTATTTTCCTTAGAAACAGAAATTATTTGTTTCTAAGGCAACATGCATGATGCCAATTTTAGCCACCATGCAAAATCTCCATCACTATATTAGTTAAAATCAATAGTGACACTGGTTTTAATATAAAGCCCTGTTGAGGCCACTGTCTTTTTTTAATTAATTTTTTATTACATTACTTTTATTAAAAGTCACTGAAAAGTAAATTACAGTAATTCCAACATGACATAAATGTAGCATAATTCCTTATAATTAAAGGTTACTGATTATATAATTATATACATTTATCAAATTAATACATAAAACTGGAAAAATGACTTTTAGGGGGAAGTCGTGGCCTAGTGGTTAGAGAGTTTGAGTCCTAACCCCAGGGTTGTGGGATTGAGTCTTGGGCCAGCAATACCACGACTTAGGTGCCCTTGAGCAAGACACCGAACCCCTAACTGCCTCCCGGGCGCCGCAGCATAAATGGCTGCCCACTGCTCCGGGTGTGTGTTCATGATTTGTGTGTGCAATTTGGATTTGTTAAATGCAGAGTACGAATTCTGGGTGTGGGTCACCATACTTCGATGAATGTCACGTCACTTTCACTTTTTTAAAATCAGGTTGAAAGTTTCAATTACGGATCTTTTTTTCTTTTCTTCTTTTTTTCAAATGTTAATCGTCAAAAGTCTTTGATAATATTTGGTTGCAACCAATTCATTGAAAAAATATAAATTCATTAGTTTTTCGAAATTTGTCTGATAACTTTGATCACTAAATCAACAATAAAATAAAAACAAATTTAAACAATCACTTTTTACTGCACAAGCAATTTTCTGATTTAAAAATATATTAAAAAAGTACTTTTTTATATATTTTAATAATCATATAATTGCACCCATTCAAATAAAAAAAGGGGGAAAAATATAGCAAAATAATAATAACTCACAAACTAAGAAATACATTCTGCTATGGGTTTGATTTTCATCATGTTTTGATTTTCTTTCTATAAAAGGGAACTTTGATAAAATGAATACGGTAAGTTATTTGAATCAAGACTATATTACAGAATATATATATATATATATTACAGGTTTAATAAATAAAAAATCCAAGTAGGAACCTTCTTAAGTACTCCCTAGAGTACACATATCCTTAGTTGGGAATCTCTCCTCTATAATATCCTCTTCTTATCTTTGTATTATGATATCTAAATGACTGGAGATGAATGAGTCTTACCGAGGAGCAGGCAGCATAAGGCCAAGAGTCTTGTAGAGAACCGTTCCAAGAATGAATACAGAAGATCCATCCGTATCTGTCAGAAAACAGTCTAGGTTAGATGATACGATCATCACATTACCTAATCATATCAAATAGCATCTCCACACAAAGGTGTTTTGCTCAGCTCCCTTTTCAACTTTTCAATCAGCAATGTGGATGGTTATTAGATCATCTGGAGTGCCTTTTTTTCCATAGCTAGACAGTAGAAATCCTCTCTTCATACCTTCTCACTTCCATGTGGGGATCTTTAAATCCAAAGAAATTTAACAAGATTTATATTTTCAAAGCTACGAAATTAATTAACCTCCAAACCGGCAAAATTCTCATTAAATATCAGGTCTCTTGCCAAACAATATTCCTGACAGCTAATCCATCATAAATTTCCTGCCAATAATGAATAAAGTGGTAGATCAGGCTATACTAGCAAGGTTATTGATAACTAGAAGGTAAAGGTCTTCTTTGCTGACAGGAAGGCTAATCCTGGTTCAAACAGCTCTGTACAGCCCTCCAGTCAAACTCAAGGCAGGCTGGAGTGAGTTATGTATTCAATCAATCCTTCATTACTTCCCTCTGATACACTTCAGATAAGACCGATCACACTAATTAAGTAAATAGTCTGGTGCGCTGGTGCTTAGCTCTCTTTACTATCATTGTTTGAGAGGATACAGTGAGTGCTGTGTCATCTGAATTGATGTGGTCGACCAAGTGCAGTCTCCTCTAAAACAGGCAAATGGCAAGCGGTTGACATATAATCTTGTAATCTTAAAGCTATTCCATTAAATGGTCACACCGTGTCACCACTTTGAAATCTTAACACAATCATACGGTAGAGATCACAAAACTTTTAATATCCCACAGATGATCCGGAATAAAAAATGCCATCATTTTTATGAACTGATAAAATAAATAATACTGCCAAACCTTTATACTTTTGGTCAATATGCACAAAATATGCTACAGTTGACATTATATATATATATATATATATATATATATGACAGTTTGATTTTCATGCTGATGGCCTGCTTTGTTGAATGTAAATGGTGCTGAATGAAAACCGGCTTTTACAATCTATTTAATGTAGCCTTATTGTATTTTATGTTTTATTGTATGTAGCCCTTATTGTATAGTATCATCAACTTCCACAGTGTAGCATCATGTACATTACCTGCTGTCTGGGGCACAAAGATTCCTTTGGGAATGACAACTTTGTCCTCAGAATTTCTGGCCCAGTCCACCATCCCTTTCCGTCCCTTCATGGGAAAGGTAATGTCAGTCGTCACAGATACCGCAGGCAACCGCTCTATACTTGCAACTAAAAAAAAAAAGTACAAGAAAAAACAAGAAAAGTTTATTCCCCATGCACTTTCAAGACAGGAAACTCAAACACAAGGTTTGTGACAAAACATACATAATTAAATCAATAATTTTGACTGTTATTTATTTCATAATATGTAGAATACATTTTTATCACCTAATTATATTTTGTTTGTTTTTTTTAGTACAAAGTACAAAGCATTACAAAACATAACATAATTAAGTTTTCTTTGCAATGGTCTATATACTGAAATTTTTCTTATAAGAAACATATTGGAAAATAAATGCTAATTTCTATTGTTTGCATAAAAAAAACCTACAGTTAAATGAATATCTTTGAAAATCGTTCAATTTTAACTGTAATACTCAATTTCCAAATCAATTACAATTTAACATCATGTTTGAAACCTCAATTAAAATTCCATGATTTTTCTATTTATATCGACAATGACTTAAATACCATTTTAAACGTGCAAACCCTGATGCATGACTGGTCTATCCACAGGGTTCTTGTGTTTGTGAGTGTGTGTATGTGTGTGTGTGTGTGTGAGGAGGAGGACAGTGGCAGTGCTGCCAGCTGCTGTGTGTGGGGAGCCGGAGGGCATTAGTCACAGGAGCACATGGGGTAGAACTGAAGAATTGTGGGTGAAGCAGCTCACACATTAAGCTCTACTACAGCATGAGATCACAGGCCATTTAGTGAGCTTTACCTCAATCCAGGCTTCTCTACTCACAGAAGAAATCTAAACTTAATCATTTACACTGTAAAAACTGTAATTGTAAATAAGATAAAAAAAAAGTAAAGTTTAATTAAACATGTTATCTGTCATCTCTTTGCGTGAGTGAAAGTTGTTTCTATGCCCATTTTATTTTATGTTTTTGCTACAGTTAATCTTTTAAAAACACTAATAATTCAATAACACTATCAAATACTGTATATTATGGTATTGTGAAATTATTTTGGATCACTTAAAAATAACTGAATTTAATTGTTAAAGGGGGGTGAAATGCTATTTCATGCATACTGAGTTTTTTACACTTTTAAAGAGTTGGATTCCCATGCTAAACATGGACAAAGTTTCAAAAATTAAGTTATAGTTTGAAGGAGTATTTTTGTTCCAAAAATACTCCTTCCGGTTTGTCACAAGTTTCGGAAAGTTTTTTTGAGTATGGGCTCTGTGTGACGTTAGATGGAGCGGAATTTCCTTATATGGGTCTTAAGGGCACGTCTGCCGGAAGAGAGCGCGCTCCCGTATAGCAGAGCAATGAGAGCACAACAGACTTCACTGATCAGAGCGAGAGCGTCGCGAAAAGTCACAAAAGAAGTGTGTTTTTGGTTGCCAGGGCAAGACAACCCTGCACAGATTACCAAAAAAAAAAAAACAGCATTAAGGGACCAGTGGATGGAGTTTATTTTTACAGAGCATCAACAGAGTTGTGCAAGTGTTTTTGTTTGTTCCCTGCATTTCGAAGATGCTTGTTTTACAAACAAGGCCCAGTTTGAAGCCGGATTTGATTGGGCAGCCAAATCACCTGACCTGAACCTCACAGAGAATCTATGGGCTATTGTGAAGAGGAAGATAAGTAACATCTGACAAACAATACAGAGGAGCTGAAGGTCGCGATCAAAGCAACCTGAGCTTCAGTGACGCATCAGCAGCTCCACAGGCTGATTGCCTTCATGCCATGTCACATTGAAGCAGTAATTTGTGCAAAAGAGCCCAAACCAAGTATTGACAGCATAATTAAACCTGCTTTGGAGATATTGAACATTTCTGTTTTGTAAACCCTTTTTTTGATTGATCTTTGAGAAAGTATTCAAATTTTCCTAAGCTGTAGGTTTAGGGGCGGGGTTAGGTGCAGGTCATTCGTACAAATTTAATCAAATTTTACAACTTGTAAAATATCTACAATTTAGCAAAAATCGGATTCAAAAAAATCGATCAGATTCACTGATCTATGCTAAACTAAGCTAAAAGTGCTACTGCCAGACCCGGAGATCAGATGAATGGATTAGAAAATGGTAATATCAACTGTTGTTCTCTAGGGGCGTTGGAAAATGAACCTATTTTCAAAAAAAGTGGAGTGTTCCTTTAAGCTCAAGCAGCCAAATTGGTTTTGAAGAGGAGTAAAATAGAAAGCAAAGTATTAACATACATTCTGAAATTTCTGTTTGAAATCTATATTGTTGTTAACTAATATCTGATTAAAAAATAAATAAATAAATAAAACAGTAGTACTGCATTCCAAACTAAAATTACCAAAAGCAAAATGAACAATCAATTTTAGAAAAGCAGAAGAGTATGCACATCAAAAAAGTTGAAGAACAGTTGAAGAAACAGGGCTTCTCTTACACAAGTTCTAAACATCTCGTGCAACAGTGATTTATTCAGTATGTTTCACTCTGGTGTGAGATCTTTTTAGTTGGGATGTGCTCAGAGCTGTTTTTTGAAATGCCGCTGTGAGTAACGGTCCTCAGGGAACCCAGCCAGGAGGCATCGGCACCTGCGCCCACCTGTAACTAATGAGCTTAATGACTGGATCCTACCGAGGAATAACAGGCCATTTCTGGCACGTCAAAAATTTCGGTGCAATCTCGGCTAAATGTGAAGGTTAGACTATTTATTGGAGTAGACATCAGGGTCTCTCAACTTATCTAAGCAATCAATGCACACAAATCAATGTCCATTAAACACATTAAAAAAAATCAAATTTTAGCTTTAAAGAGCTGCAAGTAAGACGGAGTCATTGTTTATTCTACGAGCAGACATGCCACGGAAAAGGGAGCCACTGCAATCAAGGTTATTTGGCTAAAAGCCGACACAACAATGTGTCACGTTGACAGAAGGCATTTATTGTGGTGTCAAGAATGTGCAATAAATTTAGATAGAAATGATGCTGCAATATCTTACTATGACAGGTGATTTTCACTTGGCTAGTACAGGGCAGTTCCGCTTTGTTCTTTTAATCAAAGAAAGCATACGCTGGCTAAGATGGTTGTTTAATTTCACTGATAAGGAAATTGAAAAAGCTGAAAAAGTTTTTTTTTTATGTCAAAATGAGGATTTATGGTCACACTTTATTTGAAAGTCTATGTCCTGCCATTCACAAACTATCTATAACTATCTAAACTATGGAATTTTGCCTCAATATACTACTAATTTTAGGTATTAGGCAATATACTACTAAAGTTTAGGTATTGCGTATAGGGATGTATAATATGGTCATGCATAATATGTGTTTTATAACTACCAATATGTTAATAATAGACATGCTAACAAGCAACTAGTTAATAGAGAGTATTAATCCCTATACAAAAGTGTTACCGGATTTACTTTATATTTTTGTCATTTAGCCTATAATTGATTGAATCAAAAACATTATTACAAGATTGTAATTGTAATGATAGTTCCCAATATTATTGTTTTATTGCATAAAAAAAATGAAGCTGTATTCAAATATAAATAAATAAATAAATGGTGATTTGGTGAGCATAAAAGACTACTTTAAAAAAAAACAGAAAAATGCACAAATATTTTAAGCCATATTGCCAGACTTATTAAGAGCTTGCACCAGAGCAAACCCTCTTTTGTCATTAAAAAATGACTGTCAGGATTTACTAAAGACACACAGTGAAAAATTAGAAACGAAAAGGCATGGATACAGTCATATTTAAGGCTAATCTTATTGCATATGTATTTGCAGGAGTGTCCCTTTCAGACACAAAATGTATGGAAAGAGAATATGAAGAGTTTGGTTCCAAAACGCAATAAACACCTTTTTTTTTTACAAAAAAAAGTTTTCACAAAATCAATATGAAATCTGGTTGGTATTGAAAATTCAGTTTTGTATTGTACACCAAATGTAGTATTCGCCGAGTTATTAGGTCATGTTTTCTCCCTTTTTTTCCAAACATCGACAAACGCCAGTCTCCCTTTTTTGCAAAATGCGCTATATTCGCTCAACCAATCACCTTAATTCCACACACTCTAGACAGTAATGGCGGTGCTTTAAATAGACCTAGCATCCTAGTTTTCCTCATCTACTTTGCACTTTGGTGATCAACAAAAAAGGGCTGCACGATAAATCGCATGTGATTGTCTTCCGCATCTTGTCAGTAAAGCCGGTTCTGTGATATATATTACTGATAAATCTCCATAACATGCTTTAAGTTGGACTGGCATTTAATACTCTGAGGCATATATCACTGACAAGAAACACAATATCGTGTTCATTAGATGAATCGCATTCGATTATGAAAGCTTTCTGTATTTGAATTTGTAATGTTATTATAACCTAAAGATGCTATGTGAAAGTTTGAAACAGAAAATAGTGGTTTTCATCTACCCACTTTCTTGGTAAAGAAAACTAATTTTTACTCAAATTAATCAAAATTGATTTATTGAATTTTGAAATCAATCTCTTCATATTTAAATGAATCATGCAACATGATTTACTAAGTTTTGCAGTAGTCTATTTACTGGTATTTGCGCCATTATTCACCACCCCCATAAAAGCATGTCTTAACCCATTTTGCGCTTGACATGGCTGTGATCGTTGCTGCCAGGAGGAAGCCCGCAGAGAATAGAGCATGGTAGAAGGGAGATAATTTATTCCACTCATATTAATATATTTGGAATTCCAGAGGAAAACATTATCCAAATATATCCTTATGCTAATTAGCACTACTCTTGGAAGATTGCGTTGGTCATTATGGAAATTAGATATTGTGTCTGCTGTCTTTAATTTGCACATTGTCAGAAGATCACCCACAGAACTTTCCACTCCCATCGGCACTTTTATGGAATTGCCTTGTTTAGTAAATCTGGCCCTTAATTACTCCAAACACACACCATTACAAAGGCAAATGTGTTTAACTTGGATTCCGAATTCTTTACTATGTTCTACAGAAGCTTTTAATACAAAAAGGTTCTGTCTCAATATCACCTCTAAATCTTTAAGTAATGGAGCCTTGAGATGTGTGTGTGGTTATATGAAGAGTTTGGTTCCAAAATGCAATAAACACTTTTTTTTCTTATTATTGAGTTTCTGCCAAAATCAGTATTGTTTCTTGTTGGTAAAGTGTTGGTATTCGCAGAGTTATTAGGTCATGTTTTCTCTCTTTTTTTCAAAACCACGACAAACGCCAGTGTCCCTTTTTTTGCAGAATGTGATATATCCTCTCAACCAATCACAGCACAACATTTAATGCACTGTAAACTGTAACAACCAATCACAGCCCACTATCCCACCCACTCTAGATAGTACACTCTGCTTCTTAGTTTTACTCATCTACTTTGTACTTTTTGATCGACAAACATGGGCTGCACGATAAATCCCATGTGATTGTCATCCGCATCTCGTCAGTAAAGCCAGTTCTTTGATTAATAATACCGGTAAATCTCCATCACATGCTTTTAGATGGAGCGACATTTACTACACAGAGCCATAGATCACTAGCTGCGTTTACATGGACCCTACTATTGCAATCTTAATAGGACTAGAAACACAATCAGAATTAAAAGTCACATGTAAACAGGTCAATCGGATTGAATTGGCCAGATCTAACAAAAATTTAGATCGGATTGTTTATTCCTTTTTTTTAATCTGACCGAGAGGACATGTAAGCACTTGATCGGATTGAAAACCACAACTGGAAAGTACTGCGCATGAGCAGTGACGTAAAAATAGACGTATGACGAGCGGAATGAGCTGTTCTTCCTGGTGAATAAAGTGTCATAAATGAGTGTTTAATCATCATAAAACTCCCCTTTTCACTCTGTGAACGTCTGTGAAGTGGAGCAGGACAACATCCCACCAGTCATTGTTTAAGACTGTTTAAGTTGTTTGGGTGCAGAAAGGGGCGTTTTACTGTTTTATCATGTAGGCAGTACTGCACAACAGTTAATGTGCTGGTCGTCACCTAATTAGAACCCAATAGATGAATAGCACCTGTGCTTTTTAAAACAGTATGCGACAAAAGCCGGGAAACTCTACATATCCATGCAGTGTGCGTATGTCAAAAGAATAAATCCGACCAGAAGCTTGTAACATATAAAAGCCCATATCAACCCGATTCCATTATTCAGCGTTCATGTAAACACTATGTTCGGATTCGTCAATCAGAATGAATGAATTCCGATGGAAGCCAAAAATGTCCATGTAAACGTACCTACTGAAAATTCTTTAGATGAATAACATTCGATTATGAACGCAATATTGCATAGCTTGTCTGTGTGAGTGTTTTTATTAATGCAATTTATGTTTCTGCTAGTACAGCACAAAGCACTAGTCAACTAAATGATTGTTACATGGCAAAGATGAATGCACTTTCGGAAGTTGAATGTAAGGGAAATGTCATTTTGGAATTTTTGTGTTCTAATGTGATATTGCTGTTCATGTTCTTGATTAAATTTTATTTTATTGGTGTAATTAATTTATACCATTAACAAGATGACCCGTTGAATTCATCTTGGGAGCGATTTTTAGTTCCAGTGCCTGTATATAAGATTAGTATTGACCTAGTTCAGAGGCTGTCATATGTGAACCAACTTACTATGTTGTGTATTTTCATCAGTTTTAATATGAAAGATAACTTTCATATGAAGATTCATTCTTGCCTGGAAAAAATCTAAATATCTGTTATGCGAACATTTTATGTGGTTTTCCTTATATAAATTTGACAGCCAGCATTTAAATTAATTTAAATTACACTTCCATAATGGGACAAAAAATAGGACCTAAAACGATTTTATTAATATGGCCAATGAAAGTGTTTGAACTTTAAACATTTCAGAAGGTTCTTAGCTTTTTGGATACAACCAAGAAGGTCAAGGTCATTAAATTTAATACTTAAACTGCTTTTTAGAAAGTCATGAAAGTGTACTGTATTCATGAAAAGTGCCAAGAAAACTTTATACAAAATCTGATAATGCAATGCATAATTTTCAATGATTTTTTGCCCATACTAAGAAAGCTTTAAATGTCTTGATACTTCATTGTACTGTACATAATATAATGACAGCACAATCCTGTCAATGCTTTATGGCAAGACACATAAAATAAGTTAACATTAAAAAAGATATCAAAGGTGCCCTTCAGTAGAATTACCTTTTTAATGATAGTTGGGTGTAAGCACCATTCCAAACATTATAGACTCTGCTGACATATAGGAAGGTCATTCTTTATCCATTCATTTCATATTTGTTGAGCTCTGCAATTCATGCAGATTGCAATTTCATGGGTCAACGTTCTGTGTGCTCGGATTACAAAAACTAAGCAAATGTGCTTCATCACTGGAAGCAAAGGGAACGTTTTAGCTATTTAACTTTGATTTAGTTCAAATGACTGGAAAGGAAATCAGAATTTGACATTTAGCACTGGATTCTTATGGGAAAATGGATGTTTAAAACCTTTACTTTAGAAACGGAAATAAAAAAGCAATTAGGTAAGAGGCCGAAATATTTAGTTTTTGAAAATGAGAATCAAAGCACGCTGCTATAGATATAACCAAACCCTAACACAGTCTCCTCTTACCCGAGCTGAAATAAGATGAGGCTGTTTGCATTAGAATTTAGCACATTAAGTGGAAAGGGCTTGATTTTAATTAACATTATCGACTGGCAATTGTTAGCCCCCCTCCATGCACCATTTATCCTCAATTACTGACGACACACAGAACTGACTGAAGAGTCAGCAAGATGAGTGGCTTGTGGGAAGGTTTCTGCGGCTCTGTTACCCAGATTTCCAGTCAACAGGTAGGCATTGTGGAAGTCCTTCATTCCCAGCCCGACGATGTGGATGAACTCTTCAATGACCTGCATGAGCTCCACAGACCCCGGGTAAATCTGGGGAAAAAGAGACATAGGACACAAAGGAGAGAAATGTTACTCTTACCTGCAAATGCATATCAAACACAATTACAAATCTGAGGGATTTTAGATGGATTTGAAATTCATATTCATATTTAATTACAAGAAACTAAAGAAAACTTTTCGTGTCAAACTGGAAGGTTTAAAAGGTTATAGCTAAAAGATGAATGAAATGATACAACGAATGACAGACAAAGAAAAAAAGTGTATGAATGATAGAACAAACTTGAACAAACATTAATAAAACAACAGAACAGAATGATAGAACAAACTATGGATGGCTGAATGGATGGAAGATGATAGATAGATAGATAGATAGATAGATAGATAGATAGATAGATAGATAGATAGATAGATAGATAGATAGATAGATAGATAGATAGATAGATAGATAGATAGATAGATAGATAGATAGATAGATAGATAGTCAAAGCACCTGCTCTCTTGCAGTCAATAGCATCACTATTCAGCTAACCTTCAGGTAACTGAACTTGGCTATTTACATCTGCCATCACATTTGTATAATTTGTTAATGATTTTAGCATGAGCCAACAATATTCAGTGAAATTTTTACAGCATTTAACCTTTGTTAGTAAAATGTAATGTAATGTATGTAAAATGTTAGCTTACAATGCATGAAATAATGCACATATTTTAATACAATTACTATACTTTAATATAACTTTTAATATTTTTAAAAATGTATTACTAAATGGTGATAAGATTAAAAGTATGAACTATGGTATTAAATGAATCCTTACTGCAAGGTTGTATTGTAACCTTGTTGTATATTGATCTTTGTCAGTGTTGTTAACAAACTAAAATTATTTAAATATTTTTATTAATTAAAATAGTAATCTTAAAATAGTAAAATAAAATAAATTAGAAATGCTGCCTAGGCATCTAAATGAGATAAATTGTTTAAGCTGAAGTACTAAAATTACTAAACGTGAAAAAAAAGCAAAAACTAATAATAATAATAAAATAAAACAAACAATTACTAAAAAATTATGAATTTGAAAATATAACATATAAAAGCTAACTAGATATGTAAAAGAAAAAACACTATAATACATTATAAATAATAATAAAATAACACTGCTTAATTTTGATAAAGTAGTTTAATCAAGACTTTCACATGCCAAGTTGTCTTAACTCTTTTACTCAGCAGATTTACAGTATGGATTTACATGCCATATGACAAAGTGCTTCCTATTTCTCTCATCTCATTAGCATCTGAACCCCCTTTCCTCGTGACAACAAACAGAGCACAGAAAAACATTGCCGCCAATCTGAAAAAGTAAAAAATACTGATAAATAAATACAAACATGGGTACAGAAAAAGAGCACTGAGTGACATTTCATAATTAGCACCCTTAGTGAGGTGCAGGAGTCACATATCTAATAATCCTCTTGGCAGGAGTCAGGCTCTGCATTCACATGGGGGCCGATCTTGGGCCAAGCCAATCAGACAGGCTGCAGACAGGGAGAGAGATGCTGAGGGCACGCAGGCAGATCAGCCCATCCTCCCTCGGTCAGACTGCTGGGGGACAGCAGAGAGCATCCCTCTCCATGGCAACAGCGCTGGGCTGCTGAAGTGTGCAGGGAAGACAGCAATGCGGGAAATGGCCGAGGTTGACGGCCATTAGATGAACCAGCACTGTTTCTGCACTGAGTAACATGCAAATACAGTAAATTTTGTGCTGTCATATATATTCTCTACTGTCATATTTATATTTCTTGCCCTGTTGTACTCTTCTGCTATTTATATTTCAGCCATAAGTATATCCAACTAGTATATGCTAACAGGTACTGTATGAACGTAGTACATTTGCACCAAAATACCAAGGCAACTGTCTTTGCTAACAGAAACACAACGAAATAATTTTACCAATATATCTGTATTTATATATATATATTATATATATATATATATATATATATATATATATATATATATATATATATATATATATATATATATATATATATATATATATATATAAATTGTGTTAAAATGTTTGTATTATATTAAATGTATAGTTATGGCTTTTATAATATAATATATAATTATTTTTATAAATATAAATATTTTATTTTGTTTATTTATATAACTCACTAAATTGTAACTCTGTACTTTACAGATTAGGATCCATTATACTCTACTTTTAAACGCAACTTCCTAAATAAATAAAATATTTTTTTTTTCCAGAAAGAAAATTATAACTATAATACATTATGTTTTTATTTCATTTTATTTTTTATTTAATATACGGTATAATATATTACAAAAGCTATTATTATCATATATTTAACTAACTTCTATTGTTACATTTTTATTTGTATTTTATTTTTATATAATATAATATAATATAATATAATATAATATAATATAATATAATATAATATAATATAATATAATATAATATAATATAATATAATATAATATAATATAATATAATGTAGTATTACTCCTTTGCTATGGATGGATGAGAAAAAAAAATAAAACAATGCAAATTTTACAAAATATATAATTAAAACGTGTATAAATCACTCGTTTTTCTAAAGAAACACTGAACATTACTGACACCAGCAGGTAAAGTTACAGGGGAAGTCCGTGTCTCTCTCGCCTCCCCTGAACCCAATGAGATTTAAAAGACCCCCTAAAACTTCAAGCAATTTTCAGGGCCGGACTATCGAATTGAAAATTTGAAGGGGGACCTATAAAAGTATAAATTACATTTAAATGCATATTCATATATAACCACATTATATATATATATATATATATATATATATATATATATATATATATATATATATATATATATATATATATAATATGACATAACATTTTTTATATGAATTTACTATTATCCTATGGATTAGGATATGAAATAAAATGTATCCCACTACTATCTAAAAGCAAATAACAGCATCAGTTAAAGTAACTAATGAAGCTGACTCTAAAGAAGAAGACAAGGCAGACAGAGAAGACCAAATCCTTGGTGATCTTTAAACGTCAGGGCTTTCTAAGGTCAATCATTTGACAGAGCTGGTGAAAACCGTCTCAGATGTCCTTTAATGAATTTGAGGAGCTTGAAGATCCAATCTGTGATAAAGCAGAGGAGGAATGTGAATGGAAAACGGGAATCCCCTCTGTTCTGAGGACAGATTTAACCAAGCAAAACTCTTCTGGCAAAACAAGCAACCGGCTATGTGACCTGATATCCGAACACACTCCTGACTGAAAAACATACTACTTTCCTTTAAAAGCCTTGTGACACTTCTCTACTGTAAATTCTTGTAAAGGGCTAATTCGGTTGACACACAGCACCCCAATTCGCTCAAGGACACGTTTTACCAGAAATCGGGTGATAAACATTAGACGAAGGAGCTCCAAAGCAGCTTACGTTTGACAGACAGTAACATTACCACCGTCTGCTTAAGAGGCATTACCAGTTCAGGCTTAAAGGAAAGAAAGAAACATTTAAGACACGCAATTTGGTTCAATGCAATAATAATGCAGTTGGAGAGTTTCTGCAGAACATTCAGCCTGTTCAAGTCCAAATCCCTCAGGCTGCTTTTAGACTGTCTCTCTGAGAGAAGTGAGAGTGAGAGAAGACTGCTGATGGAGGGAGGGAGGGCATGAGGGCTGGACATATGCTGCCAATGCTGCTGCCACCAAGTGGCTGCAGTGGATATTGCAAACGTCCTTCCACCAATAAACACAGCAGGGAAGGTCAGTATTTGGCAGAGAAGGTTTGATTTGACACAGCCCTACCTGTGGAGACAGGCACCTCTTTGACCTGACAATTACCTAAAGCATCTGCACCGGTGATGGCAATCGATTTGCCGAGGGCCAGGGGCGATTCTAGGATTTTTTCAACTGGGGGGCACAAGAGGGGCCACGATTAATACAGAGGGGCCAATCTTGTGTTGTTTGAACTGTATATCCAAATCATTTCAAGAGTTCAGTAACCTTTAAAATCAGTAATAAACAGTGATACCCTATTATATTTTAATAGCAGTTATTCACTGCTCTAAATAAAAAAAAAATCAAATACAATTTGTATTAACTTTTCACTTTACAAAAGTGAAAGAAAAACTGTAATAAATAAAATAATCCAATGTATGAATAGTGTACAACTCACAAATAATAATAATATAATTTATTTATAATAGCCTTATATAATATATATATATAATAGCCTTATTTATATAAATGCAGAATAACATTAATAATTCATAGAAATAAATACACAATTAATTAATTAATATAACTAATATAAATTTAATATAATTTCATAATGTTTTTGTTTATTATCCACATCCCATTCAATTTGCATAGCAGCAGTTGCAGTAAATTTGCATTGATGAATAAACAAAATCTACTTATGTCAAGGCTAATTAATCTTGAGCATATTGATTTAAAAATATCATATATCCATACTTTGTTAGAAAGCTACTTGTTCAAAAAGGTAGCTTTAATTTAACATGTAAAATATGTGGATCCTATAAAACAGTTTAGAATAGCTTAATTAGTCCAGTGTTGTTTTAGTATTAGTTATTTATTTTGCTATTTAATCATGCATTAAATAATTATGTATGATTTTTTTGAGAATGTTTCTGGGTGTCATCAAATGACGTTTTGTCAATAACTTCTGTGAAGGGAGGGAGAGAGAGCTTTGCAGGGGCAGACAGCAATCGCGGAGCACCATGGTGATTTAGAACGCCAACTGAATTTATTAGGAATCTACAGACGCAAATAGACTAAAGGTGTAGAAAAATAAAGACCTATATGTGTATTTTGGACTTTTTTTTTTTTCACCACAAGTCTGAAAGAAGACATGTTACTGAAGACAAACAGGCCAAAATCTCAAAATTGACCAGTAAAAAAAACGATGTTTTTGCATGTGTCCAGAGGTGGGTAGAGTACCCAAAAACTTTACTCAAGTAAAAGTAAAAGTAATTCTAGAAATATTTACTCAAGTAAAAGTAAAAGTACTAGTCTTGAATAGTTACTTGAGTAAGAGTAAAAGAGTATCGGATAAAAAAATCTACTCAAGTAGTTAGTTACTAGTTACTTTAGGTCATATATACGGAGCCTATTTTTATTTAGATATATAGATAAATGTATGTAATGTATGTGTGCGTGTGTAAATGTATATATTTCATCAGCCTTTACTCCAATTTATTATAAAACCCTGTCTGTTTACTTAAGTAACAGATATAGGTTTCATGCCATAACATATTTTTAATACGACTGACTTTAACTTTCAATGTTAAATTCACATTTAATATAATGTGATATAAATATTGCTACTAATCTTTCATTGTTCAGAAAGAGAGCAAATAACATTTACATTATTAAAGATAATTTTCACTGACAGTCTAGATTGCAATCACTCTCAGAAACTCCCATTAAAATCACTGAAACTGTTAACACTGTGAATTACCTGTTAAACAGTAGACAGCACACACGTTCATCTAATAAGGATCTCCATCGCAAGCAAATAATAGCCTTTGCAGATTTGATTTCAATTCAGTGCAGTTCCATAGCCACGTTTTCAACGCTGCTGATGATAAACGTTACAACTCTGAGTGAACCGCTTCAGACGCTCAGCGCGTTGCTTCAGGGAACTAAACGACTCCTTCAAACTGATTCATGAACCAATTCACTTGTTTGCCAATTGGTTTGATCAAGCCTTTGAACAGAATTGACTCAAAAGAATGAATCATTCGCGAATGGGCATCGCTCATTGCCCAGAGAAAAATAGACGGCGCGTTTGGAATAAACTGAAGCATTTATAACATTTATTGCATTAAGATAAAGTAACGAGAGGTGCGTCGCTCACAGTAACGAAGTAAAAGTACAGATTTTTCCCAAAAAATTTACTCAAGTAAGAGTATAAAGTACCCATTTTTAAATATACTCCGAAAAGTATTAGTTACCCCGAAAAATTACTCAAGTAAATGTAACGAAGTAAATGTTACTACCCACCTCTGCATGTGTCTCACCCATATAGACTTTTAAAAAAAAAAGTCTTAAGTGTGGAGCGTTAGATAAACATTACACGATTTGTTTCGTCACCTCACTTGAGTGAAAAAAGTCGCTAATCGACTGCATGATTCAATAATGACTTTATTAGAATTGCTATTATAGTTTTTTTAAAACCATTGCTTTAAATTGCGTTGTTGCCTTTATCGGCTCGTTCGGCCGAAATCGTAACGCAGTAAACCCCTTTTAAATTCAGCATCAGAGGAGCATAGTAAATATAATATAGCATCTTGGTCTGCTCTAGGAGATAACATCGTCATCGAACCTGGTCTGTCTAACACCGAAAGACGTTAACGTTAGTACCAAACACTTCTTGCACTGCAACAACTCGCTAATCGAAAAACATCAGCTATTTAAAATAGGTGCTTTTTTTTTTGGAAAACAGCAGCTCGCTATTCTTAGTCCTCGTTGAGAAGCATCGCGACTCAATCATGAGTTATTTACTAAACTGAAAGATTATAATTTGAATTTGTGAGTGACAGACAAGTAGAAATGTGGGGGCACACTGGGGGACCAATCAGTTTTCAGGAGGGGCCAGTGCCCCCATGGCCCCTCCCCTGGCTACGCCACTGCCGAGGGCTCATCACACAATATACAGCCTCAGAGTGACACACAACACCAGATACTCTCTGCGATGTGACTATAATAAAGCAATCTCGACCCCAAAGATTCAAAAAGCACCCGTTCACAATGTTCAGACCCACCTGTTGCGCGTCTTCCCATTTCTCTCTGTTCTCCTCTTCCAGGAGATTGCTGATGATCTGAAAAAAATTCTGTAAAGAGAAGAAATTGCACTTAGTAAAACGCGGCTGTCACAGGAACAGGCTGGTAACATCTCATTTCAGTCAATATGCTTTGAAAGTTATATAATACACAGTTGTGGTCAAAAGGTTACATATACTTTGCAGTATTTGAAAAAAAAATCTGAAAAATAAGAGGGATAATACAAAATTCATGTTATGTTTTATTTAGTACTGACCTGAAAAATATTGTATTATATTATTATTATTTTTTATTTATTTATTTATTTTATTTTTTTTTGCAAAAAAAATATGTTTTGAGCTCCAAAAAAAAAAAAAAAAAAACAGCTCTGGCTCATCCAAATAACAGTATTAAGAATCAGTTGTATGTAAACCTCTGAACTGGGTAATTTTTATAAATTCAACTATTAATTTCTCAACTGGACTATATGTAAACATCTTTTATGTGAAATATCTTATTCAAGTCAGTACTAAATCCAAAAAAATAGCATGTATTTCGATCCCTCTTATTTTGGTAAAATAATTATCATTTTTCTGATACTGATAAAGTGTACACTTTTGACCACAACTGTATAATGTATACAGTTTGAAAAGAATACATTTCAAGAGAAATCTGATATACATACATTATCTTTGTTTATGCCATTAAAGAATTTAATGCATTATAAGTCATTTTAAAACATGCATATAAAAGATGGATATGGTGTTTTAAAACTTTTTTTGTGTGTGTGTGCTTTTTAAAGTTAAGAATATATTAAATTGCAACCCTTTTCATTAAAAAAAAAAACTTAATATTGAATTTGAAAAGTGAAATAAAATTATAAAAGAACATAATAGATCATTTTGATTTATTCCTTTAAAGAATATAATGCATTATATTAAACATGGATGTGGTTGTTGACCATGTGTTTTAAAGAACTGTGCTTTTAAAGGAATATAAATGTATTAAAACTGCATGATAACTAAGGCTTTAATTAATCATGACAACATTGAAAACAAATTCTGAGATGTGTTATAAGCTGTTATGAATGACTGAATTCATTCAGAATAACTTTAAAATACATTGGAGAAAATGTTATGTTTATAAATCACTGCACAGCACCCACAGAACTGTCAAGGAGTACATAGCATAACGGATGGGTAATGTTTAATGAATTTGCATAATAAAACACAATTTGTGACCTTAATTTTTATATTATGAAGCATTATAAAAGCAATAATGTACTTGAGGTTGTGGTATTGTGAGAATTTTGCAGTGACTGTATTCATAAAAATAGCATGGTCTATACTGCTTAAGTATAGTAAATTGACTTAAAATTGGAATTTTACCTAGTCCTGGAAAAAGCTAACTAGAAATGTGCATATCTGGATTGTCTGAGGGTAAAAAAAACCTACTCAGTGTTCCCTGAAAAGGCGATGATGAAGAATCTCCCCTACATTTCAAAAGTCTAAACAAACAGTGTCTCTGGGAATTACACCGAGGATCACAGCACTGATTTACAGTGAGATGATGGGAAACGTCCAGCTCTAAAACGCACCTGGGATTTCCTGCTGCTTTCAATTCAGGGATTGGTTGATCACTCAAATGTGCACAGAATTAAAGGGGAAGAACAGAGAATTTGAAAGAGCTTGGGAGAGCTGTCTTCTACAAGACTGCAAAGAGAGCCGATGTTTGATGCGGTGACTGGGCTGAATGAGATATCCAGCTGGACATGTGCCTGTCTTTTTTTTTTGTTTGCTGCTCTGTGCCATGGAAGGCAGGAGAGAGGCAGCGTCTTGGCTCCGGCACGCTTGTTTTTCTACTTGAATGCTTATGCTCCCTCTTGTGGTAATGTGTCCACTTAAACACAGCATTAATACGTTCCAAAACACACAACCCACCCCAGCACACATGCGTGGGGAGGAGAGGCCACACCGGTTCACATCAGGGCCTAGATAAATCCTCCTACACCAACCCGACACACACACACATACACGCACAAAATCACATTACACTCCATATTATGTAAACATACTCAGATTCTCACAAACAGGTCATGAGAAAAATCGGTTTGTTTCGGCATTGGGAAGGTTATGACAAGGCTTTGAGATGGAATGATATAGACTTAGTTACTATCTCCTATCAGCAGCTGGCACACGGTGTTACAATCCCATAAGCTCTCTGTGAGGGGCAACAGCACCAAAATATGTATCAGTCATGGTCCCAAGTAGTGACATTGCCATTTTGAAGGTGCTGTAAGTGATTAAGCGCCATTTCGCTAACTTCACCCAAATGGCTGGAATGTCTGGAGAGACCTGTCAGTACTCCCATTCATCTCAACGGCAGTTCCTTGACTTGCATGTCACCCTCTAGAAACACGTGACTGGCATGCTGCTTTCTTTGCTCACAGGCATTCAGTTCTGGAGATATGCATTTAAGAGCCATGTGACGAATCATTCTGGTGGAAAATAATGTCATGACAGCTCTAATCAGCTGATGGCTCCATAAGACTGCATACAGTCCCAAGTCCTTTACTAGCGTCTATCCTGAGTTGTGATGTCAAAGACAGCAAAGACAGAAAAATACAGTTGCTCTAAATGCTTGCAATATCCAATTTCAATTTTTCTTGAAAATCATATAATGAAATATTCCCAATTAATTTTACCATTCAAACATTTGGGGTCTGTAAGATTTGTAATGATTTTGAAAGATGTCTCTTATGCTCAACAAGGCTGAATTTAATTGATCAAAAATACAATAAAAACAGAAATAATATGAAATAATTTATTTGATGCCATAGCTGAATTTTCTATTATCCAGTCATCAGTGTCACATTTGACTTCAGAAATCATTATAATATTCCTATTTGCGGTGAAAGAAACATGTCTTACTATTACCACAGTTAAAACAAATTGTGTTAGAAACCATAATACATACTTTGGGGAATATAAAGTTCAAAAACTGCATTTAAAAAAAAAAAAAAAAAAAAAAAAAAAAAAAAAATATATATATATATATATATATATATATATATATATATATATATATATACATTCTAACAATATTTTGTAACATTATAAAAGTCTTTTGATTGATTTAATGCACTCTTGGTTAATGCAAGTATTCGTATCTATGTGTGAAAATTACTGACTCCAAAATTTTGAGTGGTAGAGTATTTGCTGTTAGTAAGAAAAAAATATATATATATCTGATGTCTTGTAGTGCAGGAATGTTCTGTGTGGCATCACTTTTAACCTGCATTACTGACATTCAAGACCTAAGATAAATTTAACACAATTTAAAACATTTACAAGATGGATATAATCATTGAGGTTAGCAAGAAATGTAATTATTTTCTCTTTTACCTGAACGTCATCAGAAGAGGGTTCATAGCTGGCCCTTTTGAAGGTTTCTGTGACGTTTCGAAGAATCTCCACTGAAGAGAGAAGGTCACCTGCATAGAAATTGCGTCTTTGGGTGAGGTCCAGGAGGACCTTCGTAACCTGCGACATGCCATCTCCTGCCAGATTCCTCTGACCTTTAGCAAGGTGCCCCTGGACCTAAAGACAGACACAGGGAAAGAGACTGGGTTCTGTGTGCCCTTCAAAGAATGCAACACTAACACAAAGTTATAATATAAAGAACTACCATTAGTTTTTAAAGGTGAAGTGTGTAATTCCTCAAAGCATTATTAAACACAACTTCTATTATTCCTCAAACACTGTTCTGTCTGATATTAGTCGTATGAGCAGATAAACCCGCCACAGAGTAGTGCCTTCAACACCTTTCAAAAACATAAAAATATCGTACCAACCTCAAACACTTGAGCAGTAGTGTTTTGCCCTAAATTTTAAGCAGAAATAAGAGCATCAAAAATGACACTTCACCTTTAAGCAATAGAAGGATGAAAAAGCATGCATAAGTCACGCAGGCATGATGTAATACACACTGACTCGAGAAAGAGGCTAAAGAGCGTAGACAGAAGAATGTGTGTGTGTGCGGGTCAGGTTTTGCCTGCACTGTGAAGAACAAAAGCCCCCATCAGGATAGTAAACCCTGATTGCAGACCTCTTAATAAAAAACAATAAATAATGCCTTAATTAAATTTTTTAACGGCAACAAGGTGTGCGAGCTAGAGGATAGAAAATATCATGACCTCAGTATAAAGCCAATGGAAAGTCCCCACCATGCTTTTGCATGTGTGTGTTGGTGTGTACCTACTTAACCATATTTTGGGGACAAATTTGAACCCAAAAATTAACAAAACCTGACAAAATCGCAAAACACCTCCATTTGGGGACGTCCTCATTTGTAAAACTGGTATAAAAATAAAGTAAATAAACTAGGGTTAGGGGTAGGGGTGGGTTTAGGTTAAAAAGAGTATAACTATCTGTATTTAAAAACAATAGAAGTCTATTAAATGTCCTCATTTAGATAGCTACGTAAATGTGCATGTGTGTGTGTGTGTTTTTGTGTGTGTGAGACACACCCAAAAGCTTGGAAATAACCCAACTTATTGCATTTGAGAAAGAATCAAATAAGAGGAAGATGAAAACAAGAACGAAAATCATTCATTCATGTCGAGCAGGTGCGTTCCCAGAAAAAGCTCCGGTGAAGCTGGAACTACCATCTCCAAGATTTTACAGGAAATTAGAGCGAGTCCTCCATTAGAGCGGGGTCTCAAAAACTGCAATACAAGCGGTTTAATTTGCCTTTCCGATGATAGCAGTTTATCTTGCAGACCTGTGTGGTGGTCTGCGTTGCCGGGTGGGAAGGGAATGGGCGGAAATAGTTTGGGTGATCGTGACGACTGCGGGGGTAATTTATGGCACGTCACAAACAGAAGCAGAGCACGGGAAGCTGACTTTGCACCTACTGATTGCTGCAAGTATCTGTATTCATTTGCAATGCATCGAGCGTAGCTGGGCTGCTCCCAATAGGCCACCCCGCGGTGATCCAGTGAGCAGCGTCGACTAGTGGTGCCTGCAAAGAAGGAGGAGGGAGAAAAGAGAGATACAGAGAGGAGGTTTATATTTGTTCTTGTAAGTCTTTTTTCCTTTTTCATTCCACCTGTCAGCCCACACATCTTTCAGGGAGAGGATGAAAGCAAAAGCCTTCATCATCACCTAGATGTGGCGGTTGCCAGATCACATGTGCCTCACATGTGCCACTGCCGTATATGCATACGAACAAACCAAACTGTAATTATGCGCTTTAAACAACTGGTTATAATTCCCGCTCACAGAATTACAATGTTAACTGAAGCCAGCTGTCATGCACCAATTTAACTTTTTTGTATGACGAATGCGAACCGAACCCTGCAACCTGAGATACTTACAAGTCTGCCGCCCACATTTGAGAGCGAATAAACAAATGCACAAAATTCCTCGTCTCCGATTCGTCAGAGCGTGTCCTACAAGTAGCGTCTCCCATTAAAGACGTTTCCTTGCCTTTAGAACAACCTCATCACACCCACCCGCACCCCTCTACCACATACGTCTTATCAGCTCTCGTTCTAACACGGTTCCACCGCCTGCAACCCAGCCAGCAGCGAAACACACTCAGCCCACCTGAGACACAGCTGCAGCCAGCCGTCTGCCCTCAAGCTGAGGCATCCAAGCAGGGACATCCAACCCACAGATCACAGAAATCTCCCACAGAGCCGGATCAAAGCGGACGCACTCAGAACTCAGCATTAAAACACATGCTGCCGCAGAGGGGCCTGACCAGATTGAATCTCACACACACATGTAAAGATCACACAAACCTTGTCCAATCACCTTTGCGCACAAAATAGGAAAAGGAAAAAGTGAAAAGATCTCATCCTGTACATTTTATCGTCAGTCATTCTTCTACATCCAAACGTTTGATTCTTGTCGCTTTCATTCGTTTTTGTTGGAGTTTAATTTAATTCCTGCCTCATAATGAATGAAGTTTCTCCAGCATTTCATGCTGCTGCCGTCAGATCCCACTCCAGTGCTTTTGCACGACCCAAAATTTCAATGTGAGTTATATGGAAAACAAACAAGTAAATGTAAATTTAACTAATTCCACCCACGGGTTGACACACTTTGTCTTTTATGTATAAATGAAATAATTAAATGTTATCAAACCAAAATAAAACATTTTATAAATTCAAAAGTACATTCGGGCCTATGGTGGCAGTCCACCCACATAATGAAATGTATCCACAAAAGACATTAATCCATCTATGCACGCATTTGCATCAGCCTCTGCTCGCCTAGTTCTAGTTATGCTGGACTGTTCGCTGTTATCTCTGAGTCTGTGCTGCCCGCATTTTTTATATTTCTTCTAGCATCTGCCATTTCAAGGACACTGTAGTGGCGATGCAGAGCATCTTCACAACAGGAGACAGCAGGAGGTTACAGGATCTCAACAGAGAACAGTACAGCACCTTCTGCCAATTTCAGACCACAATCAGTAAGGCTCACACCTCAGACCAGTCCAAGGAGAGAGGGAGAGAGAGAGAAAGAAAAGGGACACCTTTAGAGTGTCAAAGTAGAATATACCCGATGGATTTTATTGCTTTATGTCTCCTCTGCAGCTTCGCAAAGATGTTGACAAAACGCTGGAGGGTTCAGTGGTATGCAAATGACAAAAATCTCTAGGTACACACAGCATATGCCATTTAAAGGCAGTCACAGCAGTGCTGAATATACTAGTGAGAAACATTTGTCATAGTAGCCTTCTGAATTTATGAATAAATTCAACATCATTGAAATAAATGTGCTGCAAAAGAAAAGCTGATAAAAAAAACATAAGCTGTGTTCTTTTTCGGTGACGCAGTTCTATTGCTTCTTTGTGTCTTTTTGTTAGGCTGAGTGCTCTTCAACGGCTGACTGTGGTGGCTTTTCTTACCCGTGGCATTGGGAGGACACCTGTTGAAGGCCAGTTCCCCAGAGGGAGTTCTTCTCCACAGCATGGACACAGCATAATCCTCAGGGCAGATTTCATAAGGAGCTATGGTTCAGGAATAAAAACACACATTTGTAATTTTTGCAGACCGTTATTATTATTAAAAGGATATTAGAAAGATGACAAAAAAAAAAAAAGGATGCTGATGGAGAATGGGGGAAATGGATCAGAATATAATCAATTGTACTGTAGTTGCCCAGATATAATTGCCACACCATTTTTGGTCATATGAATGCTGCAATATAATAAAAGGAAATACTAATGCATTTCTAATGCACATATACAATTAAAATTTTTAATGTTAATATAGTGCAAGGTTATGTTAATTTCACATTGCCTATTTATGAATTAATAATAATATTAACAATACAAAATCTTAAAATATTATATTATATTATATTATATTATATTATATTATATTATATTATATTATATTATATTATATTATATTATATTATATTATATTATATTATATTACTGGATTACTGATAATGATACTGGATTGTTTTTAACATACAAATTATATTGTAAACTGAAAATCATACATCTCTGGAAATCCTTACTTAAAAATGTTTGTCAAGACCTAGTTCCATCTATTTGACCGCAACGCTAATTTAAAGCATTTGAGATTACAGGAATGGTTAATTCAGTCAACATTATGAGATTCTATAACTGTCCTTGTGACAAACCTATGCATGTATGAAAATGCATGTAGATGCATGAACATAAAGCTTTGTTTCCATGGAAATTGCTTCTAACAGATGAGAATAGCATGACATCATTTATGTGACATTAAATATCCATTACTGGTGAAAATTGTGTTGACCATTCCTCGCAGGAAAATACAATTATGGTATATGTTCATTATTTCCCAAACAAATAATGATTTAGTGCAAAAAAACACTGGACATGGATTTCTGAACGGAAAAGATAATTATCCCTGCATCCGTCTCTCATTCACCCCTCTCTGCCCATTCTGACATAATTGACTCTTAGGGCTCAATTATTCGCAGGTTACCTGGGCAACGCTGCTCGCTGCATCTGCGGACCTCCTCCCCACTCCCATCGCATGGCTGCCCCGTGACCGCCAGCCCCTGGCATATGCGCACCCTCCGCTGCCAACCACCGTCACAGGACTTAGAACACCCACTCCACGGAGCCCAAGTGTTCCACTGTCCGTTAGCTGAAAGACAGATACAGGCGTTGAACAAAATAGTGTGAACACCTACTGTAGAAAACGGGCAATATTTATTTGTTGAAGTGAAGTTACCACCATTTACCTTTAATACAGCTTCCAACCTTCTTAGAATAGATTAATACAACTTTTAAATAGTCTCCAGTAGAATTTCATTTATCAGAACAAATGCCAATTACTTCAGAATTGTTAGAGGACTGGGAATCAGCTTCTTTCTCTTTTCTCCAGAACTGGCCACAATAATTGAATAATAATTAAGTCAGGTATTGAGATGGCCAGGGTAGATGTTGAAATTCATCTAGGTGCTCCAGCTCCAGAGATTTTATCATCATGACACTATCATTTTCATACTTCAGAACTGGTGTCTGTGATTAGAGTTTTATTGACTGCGGCTCTTTCATGGATGTTGGCTTTGTAAAGTTTTCTATGGTCAGTTTTTGTGCAAACAGGGTCGTCAGGGTGAATATTGAAGTTTGCTTTCAATTTGCTGCAGTAGTTCTGTGCTGTTTGGACACAATCCTTCTAAATGTCCAATGGTTTCAATCATTCACCTTCATCCAATTATTTATGCCAATTATTATTCTTTGCTGAACATAGCTTGACATGCTTTTTGTACACAGTCAAAAATGAAAAGACGTTAAAGTTTTTCTTAAAACTTTAAACATTTGGGCTGTTAAGGTTAGAGATGCTCCTGCTAAACAGGCTAGACACAGCTAGACACTGTACATTATAAAGAATACATATGGAAAGAGTACAGTCACAGCATTCCCTTTAATGGCAACCTACACAAATTATATTAACCTCTATAATAATGGATGTTCATATTATTTTGTCCAATCCCTTTACATAGATGTGTGGATCATCTCATTCTGTTCATCGTTTCTTTCATTCCATCTCTTTCAAGCTTGACAATGACATCTTTATGTGGATGATTGTGCACTCTTAAAAAGTTATTTGAGCCATCTTCTGTGAAAGCTATAGAATTACGAGAAATATAGCGTGGAACATTATAAAACACACTCGTTTGCAGATGAGTGTTTGGAGCATTAAAAACCATCCAGTTTCTTGTCATGTTGACATGCTCTAGAGGCCAGAGATGCAATAAAACTAGACTTTTGGCAGAATTCGCTCTTGATTTAATTAATAAAATCATTACCAAGATACTTGCAATGATCTGATATTTGTCTCTGCTTTACGAGCGTGAGGGTGCCCTGCAACTGGGATAATAATTTTCCTCACTTTGCCAGTCTGAAACACATTTTATGGTAAAGTTTTAAAAGGCTTCAGAAAATTTTATGGGTATCTAATGAACGGGGTTAAATATTGTTTTCTTGCCATTGCAAAGGGAAACATGAAAAAAGACAGATGTTGCCCTCAGCTGTGCTATAAATCATGTGTGAGAAAGGACATGTTCACCTGTAAACTAGCATTTACCTGTGCTGAATGTACACTAGTGTTCAAGGACACATTTACATTAACATTTAGACTATGTGGAGGCTGCTGGAATGTTATTCTGAAATCAATAAATATGGTCAAATCATATAAAAGCACTGAGAGATAAAGTATTTGACCTCTATGGAGCTTCATAAAATATCTTTTAATCAAGCGACCTCAATATACGTGTCAAATGGTCCAGTTAAAAAAAGGCTTAATATCTGAACTTGTATAAGCATTCAAGCAAATAAATATTCTACCACTCATGGCAAAAAATTCTCATCCTCAGTCTATCTATTATCACAGATGTAAAGCTTCTCTTAAATGACCTTCATCTATCCAGTAAGCAGATTTGCATTTGTTTGTCAAAATCTACGCCAACTGAAATACATATAAATAATTTTGACCCTTTTTGATAGTTCTGAAATGACACAATGTGTGATTCAAAAATTAAAAAATTATAAATAAAATAAAAGCAAAAATATATAACGTTATTTTTTGTAGTTTTGACTTTTTATCTCACATATTCATATCATATATCAAAAACTTCATGGTTAAATATTTGCAAGAAAAATGCAGCTAACTAATACAATAAAACACAATGAAAACATGATAACATCATAAAAAAAACATGATTTAAAAAATGTGAAAACAACAACAGCAAAAAATCTAATTTAGCAAATGAACTCTTCATATAGACATTTCAGATGTGAACTCTGGAAAATAAATAGTTAATGTAACATTAAATTTTTACCAATCCGATGCTCTGTGATATAGGCACATGATAAACAAAACTTCTTCCATTTTAACTTTGATGCTACAATATAGCATGTCTCACCATGTAAGCAGCTTCTCACTGAGACTCTCTGTTATCATGACCCATGTAGAGCAAGAGTCTTACAGCTTACAAGCATCATGCTGAGGGGCCCCAGTGTGTTTAAAAAAAATACCTGCCAGGCATACTGAGTATGCGTTCTCAAGCAAGACCCACTGCTAGGGTCTATCAACACAGACTTGAGCTAATGCTTGACATACAGTATATAGAAGAGGCGCCTTTACCGTTGATATGATATCATACTGTAGTTACCCTAGGATCAAAGAAATCAAAATTTTATGGTAATTTTTCCAAATCTGATGCTATATTATAAAATATTACATTAATATAAAAATATTTTTTTGAAAGTACAGTCATATTTTTTTAGCAAATACACACATTTATTTTCTGTCCTTTATGCATTGGCATATTCTATTCATATTTTGAGAGAAAAAAACATGGCCACAGTACATACATTGTTTCGTGACGTGTAGAAAAAATGAACCAATGGCTTGGCAGAACTGCACGAGTCTATGGTGATAAAGAATGGGCACGTCATCTGGGTATATAAGCGGGCATCCGCCACAGGATTCTCAGGTTACTTCGACTGAAGCAAACCTATTCGCTTTACTGATGCTAGTGCCAGAAGCTGAGCAGTCTTCAGCGATAGTGACTGAATGTTGGTAGACTGTAGTGGCTCAAAAGCACAGTGGGAAGTTCCCATAAAGGTATGGTTAGGGGAAGAGGCGGATTCAACCTTCTGATGCTGTTTCTGCCCACCGATTGGCCCGCAGCTGCTACCAACAGTTGAGTCAGGAGAACCTTGTGATTTTGTTCACTGATTCACCTGATAACCTGTGGGATTAGGGCAATCGGGGGAATTGCATAAAGAAGGAGGTTGGGCCAATCGTGGGCCAACACGTACTTGGTCTTTGAGTAAAAAACTAGGCAGTGAGAGCTGTTTCCTGAGGCGAAGAGATCTACCTCTGCCTTGCTGAAGATCTCTCAGATCCTCTGAATCCTCTGCGGATGGGGCGTCCATTCCTCTGAGGGGTCATTAAGTTGGCTTGAAAAAGCCAACTTACTGATCTACTATTTAATCTTATTAGTGGTGCTTGCCGGAGGCAAAGCACTACTACTATTATCTCACATACTTATTATTAGTGGTGCTTGCCGGAGGCAAAGCACTACTACTATTATCTCACATACTTATTATTCTTATTCTTATTCTTCTTCCGCCAAAATTTCGGCGCGTAACTTGTCCCGCAGTTTTAGACACAGACCAACGAAACAGGCGTCAAATCGTGCGGCCTAATCGGGAATGGTGTGCTATGACTTTTATAAGCGATCGGGCGTACGATGTTCGTACACCGGGCGAAATAACGGCCGAAAAATCGCATAGACAATGCATTACGGCCAACTTTGACGGATCGTAGCTCCGAGAGAGAATTTCGCAGAAACATGTGAATCACCACATTTGGAGAGGCTATCAGGCTGTGCGCGATCATACCCCGCAATGGGGTATAAGTTGTACCCCTGGGGCGCAAGAGCCCCCAAAGTTGCCCCATACTAAGCCAATGGGGAGGGATCCCCCATGAAACAATGTGTTTTTCCTACTGTGGGAAATTACATAGGGATTTTGCATTGAACATAACTATGGATCACATAGTCATAGAGACAAGGGGGTGGGCTCATTTGAATCAGGCAACCAATCAGACTCTCAGGATCATTATGAAGCTATCAAGCCACGCCCTAGCAACCATATAGAGCACCATAGCAACAAGCTCCATAGACTTCCATTGAAAAATATAAAATGAATAACTTTTGATAGAAGTGTCATAGAAACATGAGGGTGGGCTCGTTTGACTCGGGCAGCAAACGGCCAATCATGTATCTCCTTCAAGACCACCTAGCCACGCCCTAGCAACCATTAAGAGCTACCTAGCAACCCAAAGTATATAGAGATATCTTAACATCTAAAAGACATAGAAGCATGAGGGTTGGTTTATATTAGCAAGCAACCATTGGAGTATCATCATTGGCAGCTGCCAGGCCACTCCCTAGCAACCAAACACAGTACCCTAGCAACCGTTTTGCAAGGTCTATATCTCTACATCAGAACATCGTAGAGGCATGGGGGTTGGTTTATATTGGTGAGCAGCCTTTGGAATATCACCATTGGCAGCTGCCAAGCCACTCCATAGCAACCAAACGGAGTACCCTAGCAACCGTTTTGCACTACCTATATCTCTGCAACAGAACATCGTACAGACATGGCGGTTGGATTTTTTGACTCATGCTAGCACACTGGACTTCCAACATGCTAGTCATGCTAGCAGTGATTAGCTACATGCTAATAGTGATTAGCTAAGTGCTCAAATGGGCTAAGAACTCTATAATAACTACATAGTGACCATCTGTGACAACTACCAACCACCTAGTAACATCATAGCAACCACCCAGGTCACCATAGCAACTGCCTAGCAACCACCCCGGGTACCCTAGCAACCACATAGCAACACCCTAGCAACCGCCCCGATTACCCTAGCAACCACCCTGGGTACCTTAGCAACGGCCCTAGCAACCACCCAGGTTACCATAGCAACCGCCCTAGCAACCACCCCGGGTACCCTAGCAACCACATAGCAACACCCTAGCAACCGCCCCAATCACCCTAGCAACCACCCTGGGTACCTTAGCAACGGCCCTAGCAACCATCATGGGGACCCTAGCAACCGCCCTAGCAACCACCCCGGGTACCCTAGCAACCACATAGCAACACCCTAGCAACCACCCCGATTACCCTAGCAACCACCCTGGGTACCCTAGCAAACGGCCCTAGCAACCATCATGGGGACCCTAGCAACCGCCCTAGCAACCACCCCGGGTACCCTAGCAACCACATAGCAACACCCTAGCAACCGCCCCAATTACCCTAGCAACCACCCTGGGTACCCTAGCAACGGCCCTAGCAACCATCATGGGGACCCTAGCAACCGCCCTAGCAACCACCCCAGGTACCCTAGCAACCACATAGCAACACCCTAGCAACCGCCCCAATTACCCTAGCAACCACCCTGGGTACCTTAGCAACGGCCCTAGCAACCATCATGGGGACCCTAGCAACCGCCCTAGCAACCACCCTGATTACCCTAGCAACCACCGTGGGTACCCTAGCAACGGCCCTAGCAACCATCATGGGGCCCTAGCAACCACCCCGGATACCATAGCAACCACATAGCAACACCCTAGCAACCACCTCGATTACCCTAGCAACCACCCTGGGTACCCTAGCAACGGCCCTAGCAACCTTCCTAGGGACCCTAGCAACCACACCTTAGCAACAGGGCGCCGAGTTTTGCCACTGCAAGCACCACTCACATTTTCTTCAGGAAATGTACCTTCTAGTTCTTATTCTTATTCTTCTTCCGCCAAAATTTCGGCGCGTAACTTGTCCCGCAGTTTTAGACACAGACCAACGAAACAGGCGTCAAATCGTGCGGCCTAATCGGGAATGGTGTGCTATGACTTTTATAAGCGATCGGGCGTACGATGTTCGTACACCGGGCGAAATAACGGCCGAAAAATCGCATAGACAATGCATTACGGCCAACTTTGACGGATCGTAGCTCCGAGAGAGAATTTCGCAGAAACATGTGAATCACCACATTTGGAGAGGCTATCAGGCTGTGCGGCGATCATACCCCCGCAATGGGGTATAAGTTGTACCCCTGGGGCGCAAGAGCCCCCCAAAGTTGCCCCATACTAAGCCAATGGGGAGGGATCCCCCATGAACAATGTGTTTTTCCTACTGTGGGAAATTACATAGGGATTTTGCATTGAACATAACTATGGATCACATAGTCATAGAGACAAGGGGGTGGGCTCATTTGAATCAGGCAACCAATCAGACTCTCAGGATCATTATGAAGCTATCAAGCCACGCCCTAGCAACCATATAGAGCACCATAGCAACAAGCTCCATAGACTTCCATTGAAAAATATAAAATGAATAACTTTTGATAGAAGTGTCATAGAAACATGAGGGTGGGCTCGTTTGACTCGGGCAGCAAACGGCCAATCATGTATCTCCTTCAAGACCACCTAGCCACGCCCTAGCAACCATTAAGAGCTACCTAGCAACCCAAAGTATATAGAGATATCTTAACATCTAAAAGACATAGAAGCATGAGGGTTGGTTTATATTAGCAAGCAACCATTGGAGTATCATCATTGGCAGCTGCCAGGCCACTCCCTAGCAACCAACACAGTACCCTAGCAACCGTTTTGCAAGGTCTATATCTCTACATCAGAACATCGTAGAGGCATGGGGGTTGGTTTATATTGGTGAGCAGCCTTTGGAATATCACCATTGGCAGCTGCCAAGCCACTCCATAGCAACCAAACGGAGTACCCTAGCAACCGTTTTGCACTACCTATATCTCTGCAACAGAACATCGTACAGACATGGCGGTTGGATTTTTTGACTCATGCTAGCACACTGGACTTCCAACATGCTAGTCATGCTAGCAGTGATTAGCTACATGCTAATAGTGATTAGCTAAGTGCTCAAATGGGCTAAGAACTCTATAATAACTACATAGTGACCATCTGTGAACAACTACCAACCACCTAGTAACATCATAGCAACCACCCAGGTCACCATAGCAACTGCCTAGCAACCACCCCGGGTACCCTAGCAACCACATAGCACACCCTAGCAACCGCCCGATTACCCTAGCAACCACCCTGGGTACCTTAGCAACGGCCCTAGCAACCACCCAGGTTACCATAGCAACCGCCCTAGCAACCACCCCGGGTACCCTAGCAACCACATAGCAACACCCTAGCAACCGCCCCAATCACCCTAGCAACCACCCTGGGTACCTTAGCACGGCCCTAGCAACCATCATGGGGACCCTAGCAACCGCCCTAGCAACCACCCCGGGTACCCTAGCAACCACATAGCAACACCCTAGCAACCACCCCGATTACCCTAGCAACCACCCTGGGTACCTAGCAACGGCCCTAAGCAACCATCATGGGGACCCTAGCAACCGCCCTAGCAACCACCCCGGGTACCCTAGCAACCACATAGCAACACCCTAGCAACCGCCCCGATACCTAGCAACCACCTGGGTACCCTAGCAACGGCCCTAGCAACCATCATGGGGACCCTAGCAACCGCCCTAGCAACCACCCCGGTACCCTAGCAACCACATAGCAACACCCTAGCAACCACCCAATTACCCTAGCAACCACCCTGGGTACTTAGCAACGGCCCTAGCAACCATCATGGGGACCCTAGCAACCGCCCTAGCACCACCCTGATTACCCTAGCAACACGTGGGTACCCTAGCAAGGCCCTAGCAACCATCATGGGGCCCTA
>NW_020523362.1:0-20000 GCF_003368295.1 Carassius auratus
CCTCCCCCTTTTTACCCCTCTTAACCCACATCTGCCCTGCAGTAATTCAGTTTTGTCAAAGACTAGAAATTTACCAGACAGGATTACCCGACTTCATGTAAAAGGGACATTAGTGTGTAAAAGTATGAATGTGTGTTAGACAGAGTTGCAGTAAATGTGTACAGTAAATGTATGAATGAGGAGAGAAGATCCGGGCGTTCTGGTGAGAATTTAAGAGGATTAGACCTACTAGTCTTGAGTCTGTTCACAGTTACATCAGCAGAAGGTGAGCGAGGAGCGAGGGGGAGACAGACAGAGAGAGAGAGAGAGAGAGAGAGCAAAAGATAGTCATAAATGGTTATTTTGGGTATATGGTCACAGTATTATGCAAGTCCTATTACAAACACTCCCTGCAAACATGTTTTTATAAAAGTACATAAAGTGTAGGAGGAGCTACAATGAAGGAAAACATGTTTTGTTCTATAACACCAGAACCGTATGTTACAGACTCAAGTCACAAATATATCTAATTTCATTTATATCAAGAACAAAAAACATACTTTTGTGAACTACTCCTAGACTTATAATCATTTTTATCACTTATTACTTGGTACATTAATGTAAGGGCTTGCTCTAAGAATAAATTACCCAATTTGGAAGAATTTTGGCCACTTGGTGGCACTGTCACAGAATTTTTTTTTACCATTAGTCCTGTGCACATTTAGTCTATCTGACATCAAAATGCTTAATGTCATGCAAAATGCCATTTATTGCTGCATGCAGATGCATTTATTAATTTAAATTAATATTCATTGTTATTATTATTATTAAAATCATTTAAACAAGAATCCATTAAAACAAGTATATTTTGATGCTAATTACGCTAGATTTTAGTGGCATATTACAGTTAACATTTATGGAGAGGTTTCCAAAAGCTTGAGTATACATGTATTTGTATAGAGTTTGGACTTGAATGTTTGTGTGTCCTTTCAGGTCTGATCCTGTTGTTTTATCTGGCATTCTACATTTTCCTGGCTGGATTATTTGCTCTCACCATGTACGTAATGCTGCAGACCCTCGATGACTACAGACCAACATACCAAGATAGACTTTCAACTCCAGGTACACCCCAATGTCACCCCTTACAGATACCTTTTGCCATTTATTAACTGTATTTATTGATATTTGTCACATTATTTGAACCTTTTGATGCTGAATGTAAACATATACTCTCACAGTCTCTGTATTTTCCCCATTTTCTTATTTGTTTTGCAGGGATGATGATCAGACCTAAAGGAGACCAGCTGGAGATCGCTTACACCGTGGAGCACACAGAGACCTGGGAAAGATACGTCCAAGCCCTCAATAACTTCCTCTCACGTGAGTGCCATGCAAATAACCTTATCTGTATTACGCAGAACCTGCTGCAATCATTTTGCTATTGAAATCCTGCGTGCTACTTTAGTTGACAGAAGGTCTTGTCCTGTTGCTTCTTGTATGCAGCCTACAACGGCACACTCCAGGCCCAAAAGAATTATGAATGTAAACCGGATAAGTACTTCATCCAGGAGGACAGTGGCAACTTGAAAAACTTCCCAAAGCGTTCCTGCCAGTTCAATCGCACCATATTGGAGAATTGCTCTGGGATCGCAGATAATTACTATGGTTACAAAGATGGCAAGCCCTGCATTATCATCAAGTTTAAACCGTGTAAGATGTGAAATAGAAAGCATGTGTGAAGCAAATGTTTGTGACAGAAACACGTGCAGCATTATCTAAAAAAAAGCCAGATTACAGTTTATTATGCAAAGAATCAGTTATTGTTGAGAAACAACTAAATATATAATAGAAAAAATATATATGCATGATTTGATTTTACGTCATTGAATCCCCAGAGTTTTATCATCTTGAAGACTTTGACCTGGAACCACAGAATCAGCAGCAGCCTGAATGTTTATAATTAATAATTCATCAGAGTTACTTAGTTTTCTAATGAGACTCAACTTGACCTGTCTCTTCCCTTTGGTTTTCATCTTTTTCTCCCTCTCTCATTTCAATCTCAAATCCTTCTTTCTCTGCGTTTCTTCATCTTTGCAGGTGATTGGTCTTTTGCCTGCTGAGGAAGGGCAGCCTCTTTATGTTACATGTGGTGCTAAGGTAAGGTCTCTCACTCTCCTTATCCTTCAGTCTTTTAAAAAAGGGATTGTTTTCAGATTAAATTTACATAAGCCGTTCAACAAGGTCACCAGATTAAACTGGCCAGAAATCAGAACTGTAGCCGGCTTTATAGAAAAACTGCCATGACAGACGATACAGTATGCTGCTGATTCACATGCAAAAATTAACAAACAGAAATGAGCAAAAGTAAAGAAACAGTTGTGTATTTCCCATTAATTTAAATGTCTGAATGTATTCATCCTTTAGTCATGCAAGGTTCAGTCTGAACTGTTTTCATATTTCTATTTTACATCATTATACCTCTTCAACTTTTATTTCTGTTAGCCGCCAAGTCATCATTTCTTTTTTTTATCTAATATTTATTTTTATATTTTACTTAAGATTTCTTTCAATTTGATATTTTAGTGGTTTAAGTTAACAATAACAACACTGTTGCTTGTTTGTATTCTCATACTGTAGGTCAGTTCCCTCACTCGAAGCAAACTTTGATCTATATTGCATTAGAGAGGAAGTTCTCTTCCCCAAGCTTTCTCAGTAGTGTGTGCCCTCTGAATCACTGTCAATCATGAACCTTTGATTGCAATGTCCTCACCCAATTTTAAAATATCACACCTTTTTGTTTCTCTCTCTCTCTTTCTCAGCATAGACCCATCATACCTGTTGTCATATAATTGTCTTTTCAGTTTATTATGTGTTGTTTACACCATTGCTCATCATCTCTGTTTATGTTCCATGTAGTTGATTTGTTTTTGTTTTTTTTTGTCTGTGTCTCACCTGTTCTCCCTCTCCATTCATGTCAGAAATACAAAGTTGGGAAAGATGAGTGGGTAAGAATAATAGAAAGAATGAAGAATAATCATTTTGACATAGGCAGAGAATTCATGATGAGCATTACATCTTTGACGTTCTGCAGTGAGCAACAAATCTGAATCCAAAATGGCCAGTCTTTATTTGAAATCTTTAATTACACTTAAAAACAGCAACGGGTAAAATGATTATTCATACAGTCAGATCATATGCTAGATAATTCCAGCATAAGATCAGTTCAAAGGTAGGTTACTCTGTTCGTGTTTAATTCAGTAACAGTGGTATTAGAACAGGTTGATACCTTCAGATTAAATACTGAGATGAACTCATAATATCTCCCTCCCTCCCTCCCTCTGTAGGCAGATGACACAGATAAACTTGGTGAACTGGAGTACTATCCCCCAAATGGCACCTTTGACCTTATGTACTACCCATACTATGGCAAGAAAGCCCAGGTACAACACACACACACACACACTTGGAGAATATACTGTACATGTGTAAAATGAACATTTGCACTCTGTTTTCTAAATGCATATTATTGATCTTATTGTAAATGTTTAATCTATGCATATATTTTATTCTAATTTTTTTTTAAGTATAATTTTTAATTATTAATCTGAGTGGCATAACTGACTTCTCTCTTGTGATGCATGCTGGATTCTTTAAGAATTTAGCCCATTTAACCCATTAAAGATCGCATTCAGATCTGGCTCTATCCAATCAACAACTGATGAATAGAACCAAGTCAAAACCCTTTTCTGACAAATCTGTTTCTTCTGCTGCAGGTGAACTACTCTCAGCCTCTAGTGGCCGTTAAGTTCCTCAACATCACCAAGAATGAGGACGTCAATGTGGAGTGCAAAATCAACGCTAACAACATCCCTGAGGGAAGTGAACGAGACAAGTTTGCTGGGCGCATTTCCTTCAAACTGAGGATCAACTCCAAAGATTAAACAAGCGAAAGTGTGTTCCA
This sequence comes from Carassius auratus, assembly GCF_003368295.1. Lineage (NCBI taxonomy): Eukaryota > Metazoa > Chordata > Actinopteri > Cypriniformes > Cyprinidae > Carassius > Carassius auratus. The sequence continues at coordinate 3,941 of NW_020523362.1, forward strand.
TTTCTTTTACACACAGTCACACACACACACACACACACATACACAAGTCCTCCCCATCTAAAAGAGTGTAGGATTATGCACAGAAGGCACAGCTAGATAAACCGGACAAAGCAATCCTCAGCACAGACAGAGAAGAGAAATACTTCAGCATTTCAAGAGTATTTGAGTTAGCAATGAAGTGTGTGTACATCAGTGTCTGTGTGTGTGTGTTTGCATGTGTGAGCTGAGGTACACTCTTAAAAATTAAGGTGCTTAAAAGGTTCTTTACAGCGATGCCATAGAAGAACCATTTTTGGTTCCACAAAGAAGCATTCAGTCAAAGGTTATTTAAAAATATCATCTCTTTCTAAACTTTTTATAATCTGAAGAACTTTTTTTTTGCCACAAAGAACCTTTTGTGAAACAGAACGGTTTTTCAGATGTTATAGGTTCTTTATGGAACCACTTAGACAAAAAAAAGGTTCTTCTATGGCATCGTGAAGCACATTTTTAAGATTGTATCACAGTATTTATTTTCTGAAACACACAATTTGAATTGCATGTTCAGCTATCAGAGCTATTTATTAAAAATAATATATTCTATTAAAACAATATTGAGAAAGGATTGTCATTTAAAAAGAGAGAGAGAAATTCCTAATAAATATGCCGTTTTCTTCCCTCAGTATCTGTATTAATTTAGCAGAAATTATTATACTTTTAAAGCAGGTATCTATAAACTAATGTGGCACGATCTCATGTGTGTTTGGAGCATCTCTTGACTGCTGGGATTTAAAAAATAATTTTTTTGCATGTGTGTATCAGTTCTGAAGAGCGGTATTGAAACCTCTCCTCTGTCTGATATGTGGCTTTGTAATTGAAGAGGATATTAGCAAAACTAACATGTAGCTAATGCTGTGCATGATGAACATCCTCTCCAGCACAACACAAGAAAACTGATACATTTCTGCATTCCTATTAGTTTTGACACAGCCTATACTTTCATGATGAAGTCTGTCACATTTCATTTATCATGAGGTGTGTCTAAGTTTGTTTATATGTAAAAGCAGTATTACTATTATTATTATTATTTTATTTGTTTTTGGTTTTTTGTATGTGTAATCCAATTGGTCTCACATGGTGAGGGGATATGATGTTTTGTATTGATTTGCATCGACTCAGAGGATGACAGCTTAAAGGATGTCCAAAAAGGATGTCAAAAGATAGATAGAAAAAGTATGTTTGACATGTGTGTGAGAGAATATGTGTGGATTCCTGCATGTATGTTTGGATTTGATTTATGTTAATCTTTGCGCACATTTAAAATATTTTTTGGATTTTGTTGTAAGTGACTCTGAGCATAACCACAGAGAGAGAGAGAGGCTCTAAGAGCAGAAACAGCAGGCTTACGTTTCTGCTGATAAGGAAGACAGAACTGAATCCATCCCAGTCCTTACCCTGCATGAGTCAATAAAACTAAAGACGTGGTCACCAACCTCATTTCTCATTCTCTTTTTTTTTCTTTAAACACCTAAACTCACTCTCTGAGTACATACACCTAATGCTCCATTCTGAGAAGGGTCTTGTGGAGAGATCATGTACACTCTTTCATTTAAATGACAAGTGTGTACACTTCCTCTAATGCCCTAATCCTTTAATCTTACTCTCATAAATAGATATGATGCTTTACACCAACATTTCCTCAAAAGCATCTATCTATCTGTATATCTATCTATCTATATATTGAGTCAGCTCTTTTACTGAAAAATATTCAGTGACAAAACATTTCTTCACATTTGATCACTTTCACGTGTGTGGGAAGTTGTGGCCTAATGGTTAGAGAGTTTGACACCTAACCCTAAGGTTGTGGGTTTGAGTCTTGGGCTGGCAATACCCAAGGCACTGGACCCCCAACTGCTCCCTGGGTCCTGCAGCACAAATGGCTGCCCACTGCACTGGATGTATGTGTGTGTGTTCACTGTGTGTGTGTGTGCACTTTGGGTTGGTCAAATAGAGAGCACAAATTCTGAGGATGGGTCACAATACTTGGCTGTATGTCATGTCACTTTCATGTGCATCTGTGTTGACATATGTATATTGCATATTTTATGTTTGTGCATGGTAAGGTTGTTATCTTACTCAGCAGAGAAAGCTTCAAATCAACAAAATTAAGTATTCATTTACCTCAGGTCCCAGATCACATATCATTAACTTGACCCTGAACTAGTAGAAAAAAAAAGTTTGTAACACCATGCACAAATAATAATAATAATAATAATAATAATAAGTGACATTTTTGGCGCATGCTGGCTTTGAGACAATGTTTTTGTAAACAGGGCCCCTAGTGTAACAGTTGTGCTGTGCCTCTCTTACGCCACCAACTGTTTCTACTGAAGTACACAATATATAGTGCACAAGCATATGTTTTATTATACAAGAATCTTCTTAAAAGCAATATATTTATATTTTGAGCCCCTTTGATGTATAAAGAAAAGTTACATGCTATATGTGTATTTTTCTTTAGATTGGCTGATCATGAAGGTAAACATTTATTGCAATATTTAAATAAGTTTATAGATGAGAAAGGCAATATGGATTTTAAAATCACATGCAATATAAAATAGATCCTATATTTTCAAAGAACCTATATTTCTATTTTTGTTGATCATTTATGACTAAAAGCATGTGACAGCTGGGGTATGTGGCTCGATATGAAGCTTTGCAGTGCTTATTATAAAATACAAGGAGGTCAGAAGACTTAATCTGCCCAAGAATGTAATAAATCTTAAACACTAATCTGGACCTCTTTGTAGTTTATGAAATACCAAAATGTATGCAACTTTTATGTTTCATAAAACTAGCATTGACAATGCAATATCTGTTTTAAATAAGTCTATTGTGAACATTAACCAACAGAACTTTTGAAAACTAGATGAAAGTCATTTACCTAATGTATATGTATATACAGTAAATGTTGTGGTTTAGATGTGTTTGAACAGATGGAGTCGGCTGTGTGTCACCACCTCAACAACATCACAGAACAAAAACCACTGTTCATTTAATATGGCTGAATGTTAACACAACACTGGACCTTGTGCAAACTGTGCTCAAATATTTGATGAACAATGACAACCTGACATTATATTGACTAGTTAAGTTAAACACCTTATTCTGTATATGTTCATAGGCTTAAATGAATGTATTGAAATAACAAACCTAATAAAATTAACAACAATGCCCTGTCTCCTCTTCATCAATATAATCTGCATTATAATTTCCAGAATTATAACGTAGAATTGCAGAAGATAAAGAACAAGGATACAGTTTTAAACTGTCAGCGTCTCTCTCAAACATACACAAACAAAGAGACACGTATATGTTTACACACACTTTCCGGTTATTACCATCACGTGTAATTTTGCCCTTTTAAATTATGCTCATGCACATTAGTGACAGCAGCCTGTAAGACTTTTCAAAGAGTTGTCTCTTAATTGGATTTGATTTGAAGACCTTGTTTTATTTGCATTAACTTTGGCTTCCTGGAATAATATACATACAGTATGTGACGTGATGTGAGGTAATGAGACATAATCATATGATGTCATACGATGTTAATACAATACAGAAAATACCCTGAGATATGAAAGCTTAAAGGTACATCTCTGTATCTTATTCACTCCTAAATTATACATATTAGTACTTAAATTACATATTACCTAAAGTGTACCTTTTGAAAGGGTACTTGACAGTTTGGTTCAGTTTTTTTGCTGTTGTTGTTACAAATGATTCATATTTTTATAGTCATACAGTATTCTCTCATTAATTTTATAATGTACATGTTTCTTTAGTGCATGTCAGTAGCATTAAAAAAGTATTAAGTTATTAATATAATTAAGCAGACTTGTCCGTGCTCTACATATAGAGCCACTTTTAGATACAAAAAAAAAAGTTGGATTGCTATCTTATTTATGTCATATCATGATATCAAAATAAACGTAGGTGTGCATGTGAGAATATCCCCTAAACAATCATCAGGTATCAGTTACGCCTTTATAAAACTGCTTTTGATAAGCATAAGGATTGTAAAAATGGTCTTCTGTTAAAACAGGACTTTGGACTAATCTGTCCATTTGCTGAGCATGCATGCATTACTGCATCTTTCACAATCGACTAGTGCTATTATGGTGCAAACCTGAAACTGCTAATAACTTCACAAGAAACAATGCACAGCTTTTTTCCAGTTTCTCTGAACACTGAACACAGAATTGAACACAGCATATTTACCAGTCAATTATTTGTATCCTTTGCCTTGTTACTATAAAAATGTGTGTTATTGGTTTGTTGTGTTCTCTTTAAGCAAAAGGTACTCAAGTATTGGACAGTGGTCATTCATTAGCACCAACAGTATACTGTATATTTAGTTGTTTAACAACAAAGCTGTAAAAGTGAAATTGTGAATTTAATATTTTAATAGTTAAATATTTGTTTCATTTTTCTTACGTGGCAACTGTTTTTACTTACAGATAATGAATAAAAATGGCCCATTCCAGTTGTCATGAATTTGGTCAAATAATTTAAAAGAACTGGTCACTAAATCTTTAAGAAAATGGATATTTCTTTGATTATATAAGACCAAATAAATCAGCCTGGATAAGTATTTATCTCTTAAGGGTTCAAAGCTCCAGGCTTATAATTTAGTGCCCTATTCTCTAAATTGGTCCTACTCCCATGATTTTCCCTCTATTTCCTTTTACGCTCAGGGTAGGTCCAGCATACTGTGTTCCTGTAGAGCGACTTCATTTCTCTTGTACACTTCTTCTATTGATCTCACTATCCTGTTCAGCACTACAGCAGCTTCTGCCTGTGTTTCCACACACACCAACTGGTAGAAATAAGGTCGTTCAGGCATAGCAAGAAAGGCCAGCTCTGCTGCTTTCCTTACCCACCAGGTGTGATGGTGGGCCAGTGTGCGCTGGTAAGTCTCTTTGCATAGGTCAGAAGGGCTTCGTAGATGCTCTCCTTCAGTTGTGTCCTTCCCCAGTTCCAACAAGAAATTTTGTAGCCAGAGCAGAGCACGATGCAAGCGCAAAAGAGTCCTGCAGCCCGAGTTTGTATGCTTGTGGAAGTCCACCAAACCGTTCTCCAGCTCCCATTTAATCATAGACCGAACAGAAGTGTAACCAAATGAGGGGCTGTGATTCATTTCAGAGTAGTCTGAAGAGCTGTTAAGAGATATCATTAAGACTGGGTCGCTTTGCTGCTGCATTCTTTTTCTTTCTTTCATTTTCTTCTTTGGCTCTTTCTCCGCTTTTTGGGCCAGGTCACGGATGATGGCAGTTTTCGACTCAATTTCTTGTGAAATTAAACCCACCATTGGCCCCAAGGCTTCCAAAAACCTTAAAAGCACAGACAAATGAGATACATTTTTAATGTGTATTTTTCTACTTATATAGATCAAAAAGTTGTTGTTGTTTTTTTCAAATTTGATTGGTCAACTCACATTCCATTATATACAGTATATTGCCAAAAGTATTGGGACGCCTTCATCAAATGAACAGGTTTGACTGCTTTAGTAATTTCAAATCTTAATGTTCAAGCATTTAATGATATTCTTGGGAATTGTGTGATTCTAATTTTATAGCAGCAGTTTGAACATGACCCTTTTCCATTCTAACATGACAATGTCTCTGTATATGAGGCAAGGTTAAAAAATAAAGGATGTGTGTGAAAGAACTTGACTGGTCTGCAGAAAGCCTAATCCAGCTGAACACCTCTGGTGTGACTTTAAATGCAGACCTTGAGTCAAAAACTCATCACCAGACACCAATGACTTGTACATATGAGTACAGTCATTTTAGACACTTCCAAAATTGTTGTAACAGAGATGGAAATACATTTTTTAAATACATGAAATGTTTCCATCTCTGTTGTCACAGGAAGTGCCTTTGTCTGTTCTAAAGAAGGGGATGTCCCAATACTTTTGTCTATATAGTGTATGTACAAGTTGTTGGTGTTCGTAGATGAGATTTGGCTCAAAGTCTGCATTTAAAGTCACAAGGTTTTTAGCTGGTATTAGTATTTGGCTTTCTGCAGACCAGTCAAGTTCTTCCACACACAGACTGAATCAATCATTTCTTTCTGAACCTTGCGACATTGTCATGTTAGAATAGAAAAGGGTCATGTTCAAACTGTTGCTATAATTCCCTAGAATGTCATTATATGCTTAAACATTAAGATGTGTACTGAAATTACTAAAATCAAGTAAAATAAAGTCAAACCTTTTCATTAGAAGGGGTGTCACAATACTATTGGGAATATAGAGTATACAGTCTAAAAACACTTGGACTTTTCACTGTCTTTATCAGTCTGCGTGTTTGCGTTTGCGTGTTCAAACCAAACAATCAGATTCTGCATTATTGGTAAGGATTTTACTGCCCCTGCATCCGAAAAGCATACTGTATGTGTCCGAACTCACAGTATTCATAAGATCCTGTATGCGAAAAGTAGACCTACTTACAGTGGTGAAAATATTTATTTGATTCCCTGCTGATTTTGTAGGTTATCCCACTTACAAATAAATGAAGAGTCTGTAATTTCTTTGGTAGGTTTATTTTAATGTATAGAGACAGAATACCAACCCAAAAAATCTAGAAAAAAAAACACATTATATATAGGTTAGAAATTTATTCAAATTTCAGTGACTAAAATAAGTATTTGACCCCCAGGCAAAACATAACTTAGCACTTGGTGCAGAAACCCTTGTTGGCAAGTACAGAGGTAAGATGTTTTTTGTAGTTGGTCACCAGGTTTGCACACATCAGGAGGGATTTTGATCCACTCCTCTTTACAGATCCTCTCTAAATCATTAAGGTGACTTGGCAACTCGAAGTTTCAGCTCCCTCCACAGATTTTCTATAGGATTGAGGTCTGGACCCTGGCTAGGCCACTCCATGACCTTAATGGGCTTCTTCTTGAGCCACACCTTTGTTGCCTTGGTGGTATGTTTTGGTTCATTATCATGCTGGTAGACCCATCCATGACCCATCTTTAGTGTTCTGGCTGAGGAAAGGAGGTTTTCGTCCAATATTTTACAGTACGATACCCCCCACCCCCGTCGATGTTTCCACCTCCGTGCTTGACTGTAGGGATGGTGTTCTAAGGGGTCATAGTCAGCATTTCTCTCCCTCCAAACACAGCGAGTGGAGTTAATGCCAAAGAAATCAATTTTGGTCTCATCTGACCACAGCACTTTCTCCTAAGCCTTCTCTGAATCATTTAGATGTTCATTGGCAAACTTTAAACAGGACTGCAGGATTTCAGTCCATTGCGGCGTAGTGTGTTACCAATTTTTTGCTTGATGTGTTCCCAACTCCCTTAAGATCATTAACAAGCTCCCTCACCTTTCTCATGATCATCCTTACCCCATGAGGCAAAATCTTGGATGGAGCTCCAGACCAAGGCCGACTGATGGTTGTTTTGTATTTCTTCCATTTCTGAATAATCAAACCAACAGTTGTCCCCTTCTCCCAAGCTTCTTGCTGATCTTGTAGCCCATTCCAGCCTTGTGCAGATGTACAGTCTTGTCTCTGACATCTTTTGACAGCTCACTGGTTTTGCCCATGGTGGTGGGAGAGTTTTGCATGGAAGATACATATTGTGTGGACAGGTGTCTTATACACCGAACGAGCTGACAGTAACTTCTTAAAGTGACAGAACTAATCTGTGTTCCACATGGGCACATAACCAATCTGTGGGAGCCAGAATTCTAGCTGGTTAGAAATACTTAGGCCTATTTCTCTCAGTGAAATGCAAATCAATCTCTAACCTTTATATAATGTGTTTTTTCTGGAATTTTTTGGTTGGGATTCTGTCTCTAATCCATTAAAATAAACCTACTATAAAATTTACAGACCATTCATTTCTTTGCAAGTGGGCAAACTTTCAAAATACAGCAGGGGATCAAATAATTATATTTTCCCACTGTAGCTATCTCTTTCTGAAAGTTACACCGATAGACCAGTAGGTGACGACAAGAGACGGTCTTTTTAAGGGAGTTATTATTAAATCATTCATTCAACTATAGTGGGTTGCTTGGAGATGCTCAACGATAAATACTTGCTTTGCCTTCCACCGGAAATAAAGGCTATTTGCTGTGAGAACAAATAATACTCAGTGATCTACAATACTGTTTTAGTTACTTATTATCAATTTAGTTGTTGTTTTAAGTGTAGAAAAATGTATATAGTAAGCGAGTACACCATGAATCCATTTTCCAAACCGTGTTTTTAGCTTGTCCTGAATCACTAGGGTGCACCTATAATAAGTGTTTATATTCGGACTATTTTATATTGCTTCGGGGGTACCGCGGCGGAGTAACCCAGTACCTTTGTGATTCTTCTTAGACATAAACAGAGAGAAGTAGCTCCGGCCACGATGTTCTTCCGCAAGACGCAAGCAGTTCTGTTTATTAACCACTAGAGCGTCAAAAGTTACCTACCGCAGCTTTAAGTGTTGTTAAAAATAAACATTACACTCGCGATCATTCTGCACTCTCGCCTGACTTATTTTTTGTGCTATATGATGAGATGCAATTATGTGTGTTAACTTACTTGATGAGCTCATCCCAGCTTGCCAGGTACGGCTTTAGCAGAACATCATTGGCTGAGACTGGAGCTGCCTGCAGATGAGCCAGCAAATCAGCAACCTGAAACCTCTGACCAGGACACACCCTTAGTAGAGCCACTTCGTCATCTGAACGATTAACTCTAATGAAAGACAGAATCTGAGAAAACAACAAGTAATGGAGAAGTGAGGTAAGGAGATTTCAGAGGACGGTGATGCCATTAAATGAATGGGCAAAGTTTCTGTTAGCAGCTCTGCGTACAGTATATTAAAAATGACACTTGAGTTATTTTGTGTTCTCTGTTGTAATTCACCCCTCTTACCTTGTTTTTTATACTATAAGCCTTTGGACAAGTATTCCAGTGGTCTGCCAGATTCCCATCTACATTGAGATACAGATAATGTTTAATGGGAGAATAAATAATTTTATACGGAAGAATATATATATATATATATATATATATATATATATATATATATATATATATATATATATATATATATATATATATATATATATATATATAGTACAGACTAAAAGTTTGGACAGTTTACTATTTTTAATGCTTTTGAAAGAAGTTTCTTCTGCTCATCAAACATGCATTTATTTGATAATAATCAAAATAAAATGTAATATTGTGATATAGTATTACAATTTAAAATAATAGTTTTTAAATGTATTATACTTTAAATTATTTCTGTGATGCAAAGCTGAATTTTTTGGATCATTATCACATGATCCTTAAGAAATCATTCTGATTCATTATCAAAGTTGGAAACAGTTCTGCTGCTTAATATTTTTTTCAGAATATGTGATACTTTTTTAGGATACTTTGATGAATAAAAAGTAAAAAAAAAAAAGGGTTTAAAATATAAATATTTTGTAATAACAATATACACGACTGGTCAGTAATTTGGGGTCAGTATATTTTTCTTTCTTTCTTTCTTTTAAATAAAATCAATGCTTTTATTCAGCAAGGATGTGTTAAATTGATAAAAAGTGATAGTAAAGAAAATATATTATTAGAATATATATTATTAGATTATTTTTTTTATTTTTTTTATAAATGCAGTTCTTTTTAACCTTTTATTCATCAAATATATTAGACAGCAGAACTGTTTCCAACACTCATAATAAATCAGAATATTAGAATGATTTCTAAATGATCATGTGATAGACTGGATGTTACATGTGACACTGAAGGCTGGAGTAATGATGCTGAAAATTCAGCTTTGCATCACAGGAATAAAATTTTTTTTTAAGTATATTCAAATAGAAAACTATTATTTTAAGTTGTAATAATATGGCTTGATGAGCAGAAGAAACTTCTTTCAAAAACATAAAAAATAGTAATGTTTCCAAACTTTTGGTCTGTATATATATATATATATATATATATATATATATATATATATATATATATATATATATATACAAATCAAATAAACTCATTTTTTAGTGAAGGTTTACTAAAAATACTGAAAGTCAGGATCATAAATTGATTAGGCTTTCACATAAACCCATCCAGAAGATCTTTGAACTGTGTTACTGACTTAAGTGAGATAAAGTTTTCCAGTGTAAATATTTATCTGAATATTATACAAGTAGTTATCTCCAAAATAAACACAAATTATGTCATTGTTTATTAATTTGTTTATTAAAACATTTTATTTACTTTATTTAATAGAAAACTAAATTTAGAATACTTTTCACAGAGACCACATTATTGAGCCAGTGAGATGAACTTGAGAATTACATAATTCTGATTCATGAATGAATCATACACAAAATCTATAAAGCATTCAGCATTTAAAATTAAATTAAATGTATTAATTTAGCCAGCATTTCAAATAAAATTAAATAAAATTAATGCATTTAGCAGACGCTTAAAAGTGACTTATTTTGCATTCAAACTATTTTCTCCTAAGATGTGTTTCCTGGGATTCAAATCCCCAACCTCTATCGCTTGAGCTACAGGAACACTCACATAAATATGTTTCAGATGCCCAAACTTCTCTCATCAATCTATTTAAGATGTGAATTCAGGTCAAATATCTGTTATAACATATCTTTATATGTTTATTTTCTTGATGAGGTATAGTCTGTCAGCTTTACTGTAACAAGTACTGATGGACAAATATAACTCAATATCACCGAAACTGATATTGTGACTGATTTAATATTTATTTAAATAATAAAGTAGTACCTCAAAAATCTATTAACCTGAAATAAAGTAGCTTTGGTGTGTCAGAAAAACTAACCAAATATATTACATTAAGTCTGTCAAAGGAAAATTTAGAAAGAACTAGTAAAACTTACGGAGCCACATGGAGCCAAGCAAAAGGAGGATGAAGACAATGGCAAGAAAAGCACAGCACTTGACTCCCATAATGATCCACTATCCTCCTCCTTGCTGCGTCTTGTCAGGGGCCAAACTTCCTTCTCAGTTTATGTGCTTCCAGTCTCTCTCCTGAGCATCTTCACACCACTGTGCTCAGTACCTTTTCTTCTCTTACACAGTGTGATTGTCAGTTTTTGAATGGTTTCAATCTTCACTCAACCCCAAGTTGGTAAGCAAATTCTTGCCCTCATGTGTTCACACTACTAGACAGACACAGTCTGTATGTAACTTCTTGTTTTGTGCTACTCCTCTCTTCCTGTATACTGAGGTAAGTCCACCGGTCAAACTTATGTTAAACAGATTTTTGCATTATGCTGTTTTTCTTTCTTTCGTCTCCTTGCCTGCTCAGTCTGTATTGTCAGTTTCCAGTGAAGTTGTGCAATCTCAGAGTCCATAGATTAGTCAGCAACAACAAATCATTCCTTATTAGGCAAGCCCTAAGCAACCTGCAGTAACCTTTACTCAGACACACATATTTGTACAACACATGTCACAAATAAATAGTGAAATCCTGGAATCCACAAGGGAAGGTCCAAGTTTTTTTTACCCAACATGTGCATCTCTGAGTGTAAAAGAGAGGTTTCTTCATTTGAAAGATTCAAATTCCCCATTCAAATGTTGAATTCAAATGCGTCATATTCAAATGTTGAATTTAAATATTCTGGTTAGCAACTAAATAATGTTGGTGTGTTTTCTTCTTTAATTACCTTAGTTTAGTATTATATATTTGTATATCATAGTAAAGCTGATGAAAAGAGACCATCATGTTTGTATATTCAAATTTGGTGGACTGTATGACTAGGCCAGTGCTGGACACTGGACAGTCGCTGTGACCTGAAATGTCAGTGAGCACCTTAAAAAAGCTGTCATGTTCTAAAAACCCACCCCTCTGGTTTGAAAGCTGATTAATTTCAGTGTCCCAGTTTGACAAAGTATGCCTGAAGGCATTAGCAGTTTGTCTCTGTGTCACTATATTTAGGCCCATCTGCTGATTTATAGACGTCTGTTCATTTACACTAAAGCAATCACAGGCATTCATCAAGGGTGACATTATCTGAAGGCTATCATTAACTCACACATACGCACGCTACAGGTTACTGATTATTCTTATCTCGAAAGATGGTATATTATATGCAAAGACACATCAATAAAAAATTTTTTGTTGGAACCATGTAAAAAAAAAAGTGTTTTTTATTCATAAAAATGAACTTATCATTCATACATTAAATAACATAACACATTAGGTGTTTTTTCATAGATTTTTTTACAATGGACTTTGGATTCCCAACACTGTTTGGAAGATTCTGTAATCTAACCAAGAGTTTTTTTCAATCTCCAAAGTAACATACAATCAATTCAAGAACAGTACACAGTTGTAGTTCTCAACCGGGGGTCCAGGAGTTGCCATGCCATAAAGAAGATCTCCCTACCAATTCTTCACAAAACCTAACATCTACCACAGTTTTATCACTGGTAGAATATAAAATCATTCAATACAAGCCTTTCAGTCAAACTTCTAAACCGTGAAAATATATTTATAAAAGCTGAAATATATATCTTAGAAATAATGATTGTGTTTATTAAAAAAAAGTCCTTAAAATTTCAGTTTTCAACATATTAACCGTGTTAAATGAAGAAAAAAGAATAGAGCTATACAGTTGCAAGCTGTTCTTGTTCGTCTTATTTTAGTGTGTAGCTTGAAGCTCCCCCTACTGGACATTAAAAATACTTTTAAAGGGGTCATATGATGGGTTCATATGAATTTTTTCCTTTCTCTTTGGAGTGTTACAAGCTCTTGGTACATGAAGAAGATTTGTAAAGTTGCAAAGACTAAAGTCTCAAATACAAAGAGATACTCTTTATATAAATCAAGAGTCAACCACTCCTACCTAAACTGTTCACCCAAAGAAAAATGGCGTAACTTTAATTTCTCGCAATTGCTGCCGTGGCCATGTTGTGGAGACGCTGTGTGTTTCATTGTAAAAGTGAAACTACTTTGTTTGGCCTTCCAAAAAAGGACACAGCTAGAAAGTGATTATTTAAATGCAAGTTTTGAGCAGTGTAGAGTAACGTTAGCACTTGTTTGTCATTTCTCCAATCACAAATGCAGACATGGTTTTGTTTACGCAGCGCGACATCTTGCATATCGAACATGTATACATCTTGAACAGTATAAGTCATTATAATCAGTGATTATGTCCCCGCTGGATGCCACAAATGCCTAATTTATAATGGGTTGTATTGTTTTTGTCTTGTCGCGCCGGGACACACGGCATGACAGTATGTTAAGGGGCGTAACATTTCCATCACATGCTTGATGTATTTGGCCAATGCACTAGATAGCTGGCCAATCAGTGTACACCTTTTTTTTTTTAGAACGATAAGCTTTGTAAAAATCAATGTATTTCAGAAGGCGGGGCATAGACGAGCAACAATAATGTATATTATGTGGAAAATAATAATATATCAATAATAATAATAAATAACCTTAAACCGCATAAACATATTGCCTTACACCAGATACACCAAATATTGTTATTTTTAGCAACGTCATATGACCCCTTTAATTCAGTAGAAGGAGTAAATGTTGAAAAAAGTTAAATTGGTCGTAATTAGTGAGTGAGTGTGTGTGAATGAGTGAGTGTGTCCCAACACTGGGGGACACAGGTTTGTGCTCCCTCAGGCCTCCCAATAATAACAGGGCTGGGTTGCAGTAGAAAGGACATCCAGCGTAAAACGTGCCAAATTAGTTGTGCAGATCACTCCGCTGTTGCGACCCCTGATAAAAAGTGATCAAGCCAAACGAAGAGAGAGAGAAAGAGTAAATGTGGAGGAGGTTGAGGGCAAACCCTAATATCCTCCAACATTCGTGCAGGAGGCTTTTCAGACAAATTAGAATGTTTGCTACATGCTGAGTGGTGAAATTAGTCTGTTTTGAGACCTGTGGACCCAGGATGATAAGTACATTATGGTTTTATATGCATTTCTGATGTTCTCATTTGTCAAAGACAGTGTAAACCCACGGTACCCCGGATGTGGCGTTTCCGGTTACCCACATGGAACACGGTTCAATTACAGGTCATATTAATAGTACACAAAGGAGACAGGAATTCATGCTCCGGTAAGCCTACCGACAAGCTTTGCAATCCAGTGACACTTAAGCCCATGTACCGTGTACCACTTAAGCCCAGTGGCCAGCAACTGGCAAAGCAATAAATTTAAACAAAAATGTAAACAAAACAAAAATGCATGAAATAAACAACTTGAATGTGTCATAATATAATTTAAGAGAATGACATCAAAGAGATGCTCTGCATAAGATTACTGAAAAATCCTGTAGATCATGGAGCCCGTTTTATTCAAAATGTTCTCTTTGATGTGCAGCCATGCTTTAAAACCAACCTATAGTGTCAGTTGTCACAGTATGTGCTGGACTTCATAAATAATTTAAAACCTGACACGCTGGACAGTTATGTATTTGATATCACCACTCAGGCATCTTTCATAACTCACAGTTATGAACTTTTGACCTTCTGGGCACAAAAAGACGTGGAAAAAAACCCGTTGACAATTATTTTGTTACATTCCCTTTCACACACACTTCTTCCATTTTCTATTGACTTTTATTAGCTTTATGTTGAGCTAATGATATTTTCTTTCCATTAACTCTAAATCCAAACTTTATTGCATTTTATATTTTCATTAAGAGATTACTAGTGTGTTTACTAAGCTGTTTTCCTCATGAGGACTGTTGGCTACCTGTCAGTGGAGGGGATTTCAGGTAGCTATCCTTGTGAGAACTTTTAGCCCCAGTGTACACTGTAGGAAAAAAAGGAAAAGATACTGGTAATTTTCAGCCAGGACATAATCTGTCAAGTTCCCTTAAAGGGGGGGTGAAATGCTCGTTTTCACTCAATATCATGTTAATCTTGAGTACCTATAGAGTAGTACTGCATCCTTCATAACTCCAAAAAGTATTTAGTTTTATTATATTCATAAGAGAAAGATAGTCTGTACCGATTTTTCCCGGAAAAAACAAGCGCCTGGAGGCGTGACGTGTGGGCGGAGCTAAAGAATCACGAGCGCCAGTTGCGTTGAGAGCGTTTGGAAGCTATGACAGCTGTGAAGGCTGAAACTGAACGAGAGCAGCAGCAGCAAGGACTCGCTCCGAGCGGGGCTCGAACCTGGGTCTCAGATGGGAGGCGGACGCACTAACAAGGAGGCAGAGATATTTTAAGCAGTTTTAATCACCGCAGTCGGGTGGGGGCTGCCATCATTTAGCAGAACTTCACTTGCGTTAGCATACCCATTGACTCCCATTCATTTTGGCGTCACTTTGACAGCGAATAACTTTACATCTGAGGCGTTTAAAGACTCTGTTTGTCCATTATTTATTTCTAAAGATACACGACAATGTATAAAGGGCTCCATTACCTTCTATGTTACATTATGGCCCCGTAGAAACAGTTTTTGTAAAAATAGGCTAACGATTGCGTCATAACCACTCGGCTCTCTGTCGCATTACCGTACAGACAGGAGGAGAAGCTCGCAGGCAATTAACTTAATATGGCGTACTGGCGTTACATTTTAAAATACTATACAAAATAATTAATCAGATTACTTACTCCTGCTCACTCACGCCAAAGAACTCCCCGCTCAAGCTCGCCGTCTCTGCAAGATTAACGATGGCAGTTTGCACGCACAGCAAACACGCACGCACAGCCACTAGAAGATTTACATCCGTCAGACAGGTTGCTGACGTCGTCAAGCTTCGTTTGAGTCTGCGCGTCAGAAACGGAAGTGCTAAAAAACGCTAAAACTGGGCTTCATTTGTCTCAATTGAGTTCCAATGGGGTCGCTGTGTCCATTTCTTTTACTGTCTATGTGCACATCCTCTCTCTGCTCTGCTATACGGGAGCGCGCGCTCTTCCGGCAAACGTGCCATATAAGGAAATTCCGCTCCATCTAACGTCACACAGAGCCATACTCGAAAAAAACTTTCCGAAACTTGTGACAAACCGGAAGGAGTATTTTTGGAACAGAAATACTCCTTCAAACGT